>NC_040076.1:130828259-131128259 GCF_003369695.1 Bos indicus x Bos taurus
CTCCTCACTGCCACCCTTCCTGATCTTCAACGTGGGATAGCTCCTCTAGGCCCTCCTGCGCCTGCGCAGCCACGGCTTCTTGGACGTGGGGTTGGTCCTCCTGGCCATCCCCCTGGCCTCGGCGTGGGGTTGCTCCTCCCGGCCGCTGCCCCTGGCCTCGGGCTTAGGGGTGTGGGGTAGCTCCTCCCGCCCGCTGCCCCTGGCCTCGGGCTTGGGGCGTAGGGTATCTCCTCCCAGCCGCCGCTCCTGACCTCGGACGTGGGGTAACTCCTCTCTTCGCCACCCCTGATCTCGGACGTGGGACTAGCAGACACAAACTATTATGTATAAAACAGACAAATAATAAGGACCTATAACACAAGGAACTATATTCAATAGCTTGTAATAACCTATGATGGAAAATAGTCTGAAAAAAATTTGCATATATATAAATGAATCACTTTGCTATACACCTGAAATATTGTAGATCAACTATACTTCAATCAAAATAAGAATTATAAAAACGATAGCAATTACAAACTCTAGGAGACAGTAAAGGACAGGAAAGCCTGGCGTACTGTAGTCCATGGAGTCACAAAGAGTAGGATAGAACTGAGTGACTGAACAACAGAGCAGTTACGAAAGGCAGATTAACTACAATGGAATGATAATTTGAGTGACACCAGACTTCTACTTAGCAATATTTTTTTTTAATTTATTTTATTTTTAAACCTTACATAATTGTATTAGTTTTGCCAAATATCAAAATGAATCTGCCACAGGTATACATGTGTTCCCCATCCTGAACCCTCCTCCCTCCCCATACCATCCCTCTGGGTCGTCCCAGTGCACTAGCCCCAAGCATCCAGTATCGTGCATCGAACCTGGACTGGCAACTCATTTCTTATATGATATTTTATATGTTTCAATGTCATTCTCTACTTAGCAATATTTAAATCAAGTAGACAATGGAGAAATATCTTCAAAACCATGATGGAAAATAATTTTGAACTTATTTTTATACCTAGCTCAATTGTAATTCAGGTATGCACATTAAATAAGTAAATTTTCAGACAATGAGGACTCAGAAATTTTACTACCACAGATCTTCACCAAAAGAACTTTTAAAAAATGTATTCCAATGAGAAGACAGTTAAATGAAATAATACATAGGAAACAATATGATGTTAAATCTGATTTTCCTCTACTATTAAAAAGGACAGAAATATATAGCACTATTTTTCTCCTTGTCAAAGTATATAGCACCATTCTTCTTATTTATGTCTTGAATATGGATTGATATACAGAGATACAGCACGTGTCTTGTAACCATGAAACTAAAGGAAGAAAAGAAAAAAACAAAAGAGCCATAGAAGTGTCAATCTTGATATTTTTACCTATTGTATCCAGAAATTCACCTGCCTATCTGTTATGTGAGAAAAACAAATTTCTGTTTATTTAGGCCATTGGTGATTCAGTTTACTGCTACTTCTCCCAGTGTACCCCTAAGTGACTTTAGTCCCTATTTTTCTTATCCTTAGAGTATGAGCTATTAGGATTAAATGGGAGATTAGTTAAAACTTTCCAGTACCTAATACATTCTCCAATGAATATGAAGCCTCTTCTTAATCCTCCAGATTGTAAGCTCAAGAGACCAAACTATCTTCATTATAGTATTTATCTCTATTCTCATTGCATAAGAATTCAATCCAGGGCATTGGATATTTATTGAATGCCAACTTATAGGCTAGGTATTTTGATAATTGTTGATGCATAGTAAAATATCAATAAATGTTGAATGGATGCATGAATAAAAGCTCCAGATAGGTCAGTAGGAATTACTATTGTTGCTTTAAATATTATCAGATTAAACACTTACCTTTTCTGTTTATTCCTCCTCTGCTAACACAGATTTTGAAATGTCCCAATGAGTGCTTTTTACCATATTTTGTCATCTTACTGGCTTCTTTCCCTCTTAGCATTCAACATATGATTTTTATTTCATTCTAAAGAAAGCTTTAATTGGAGGGGAAAGTAACTTCATCATCCTCACTCTACCGACCCAGAGTTTTGTCAATTTAAACTTATTTCAAGAGTTGTGAACTCCTTGAATTCTCAAACAAGTAACCAAAAGGTAACATACCCAGAATGGAGGGGTGTTTTCTATTTTTTGAAATAATTCATACACAGGGACACAAAATGTTATGAACATTAATCTTTGAAAGAGAAGTATCAGGGAAAGGGGAAAGGAAAAGACAAATTTTTTATTGGTAAATATTCAAGAACATTATATGCAAAGAAATGTTAAAGGAGAGCTGTCCTCATAAAGAAGAAATTGATGGATGAGTGGAAGAAGTTATTAAAAATGGTTTATAGAGGCTATAGTAAATAGAATAATTTGGTCAAGTAGATAAGCCTTACAAACTATTTCATATTGAAAATAAACATCTGAAAGTAAGAAAAGCAGAAGTAGCACCAGATTCTATATAAGAAAAAAAAAAAGTGTGCTTAAAGCAAAGGTATGCAAAACAGAAAACACATCAGCCTTTGCTGTCACATAGGAGAAGATTCATAATGTTGGCTGCCCAGTAATATAGAAACAAAATCAGAGTTTATCAGAAAAGAAACAGGCAGAGCAAAAATTTGTGACCCCAATGACTGATGGACTGCCTGGGAGAGCAGAAAAGCCAAAACACAAAAAAACACTCAGGTGAGAAATAACCAAGGGAACTTCTTCTTCTTCTTCTTCTTTTTTTATGATAGTGGTGGAAATTTATCTTTTTTTAAAATTTATTTATTTTAATTAGAGGTTAATTACTTTACAATATTGTATTGGTTTTGCCATACATCAACATGAATCCGCCATGGGTGTACACGTGTTCCCCATCCTGAACCCCCCTCCCACCTCCCTCCCCATACCATCCCTCTGGGTCATCCCAGTGCACCAGCCCCAAGCATTCTGTAACCTGCATCCAACCTGGACTGGTGATTCATTTCTTATATGATATTATACATGTTTCAATGCCATTCTCCCAAATCATCGCCCTCCCTCTCCCACAGAGTCCAAAAGACTGTTCTATACATCAGTGTCTCTTTTGCTGTCTCGCATACAGGGTTATCATTACCATCTTTCTAAATTCCATATATATGCGTTAGTATACTGTATTGGTGTTTTTCTTTCTGGCTTACTTCACTCTGTATCCAGGGGCACTTCTTTCTCAGTAATATACTGGGCCTATGGTCAGACCTAACAGGTCTTCTGTCCTTCCTAGCTGTGTGACCTTCAGAAGGTCACTTCTTCTCTCATCATGATCTATTAATTGGGAATAAAACTGGGTTATTGTGAGGATCCAGAGAAAATGGATATAAAAGAGATGATTAAAATTTTAGAGGTGGGATGGGAACAAAGGTGAGAGGGAGGTTCAAGAAGGAGGGGACATACCTATGGCTCATTCATGTTGATATTTGGCAGAAACCAACACAATACTGTAAAGCAATTATCATTCAATTAAAAATAAATAAATTTTAAAAAGAAAAAAATTATGATGGAAAATAGAAGGAGCAGTAGGTAGAAAAGAGAAAATTAAAAGTGAGAATTCATTTTGCCCATAAGATAATACTCAGTGTTAATTGGAAATTATTTTCTTGGTGCCAGGAAAAGACTATATGTACCAAAAATATTTTAAGAAACATCTTTGAGTGCTTATCACATACTAGGAACTATACTTAATAGTTCTATTAAGTATAACTATACTTAATGATCCCTTGGACTTTCATGTTCATCATGGAAGTTACCACACAGAGGGAAGTAAAGAATAATTTAATAGAGTACATGTGAAATCCTGTCGCATATCAGATAAGTTGTATATGCTGTAAGGATATATAATGGTAATTTGGATAAAGGATTAGGAAGAGAGTAAGATGTATTAGTCAGTTATTGCTGAAATAATGTTTCATAAAAACCATTCCCCAAAGTCAGTTGCTAACAACAGGTAATACATAGTTTTTTCACTCGTAACTCTATAATTGGTGGGGCCAGTGCTGGACTCAGCTGAGATTAGCAGGATTTATTGTCAGAGGCTATATATTGGGTTCAGATCAGCTTCACATGTCTTCTCTTTTAGAGACCAGAAGGTACCTTGGGTGTATTCTCATGGCAGATGGCCTAACCTCAAGAGGGATGAGTACACATTTCTCATGTTACTTAGTACCTCATCTTGGATCTGTCATACCATTACTTTTGCTGACAATCCATTGGTCAAAATAACTCACATGGCCAAGTCCAACATTAATGGGGGAGGGGGGAATTATACTCTGTTCAGAAGAGTAGATGCTGCAAGATTATATGGCAAAGATGTGGTAATATTATCTTATTGATGGGGAATGAAGTATTGGGAGTAATAATTTCATCCTATCCTATGTCCACAAAAAAGACATGTATGCAGCATTATTCACAGTAGCAGAGACTGGAAACAACCAAAATGTCTATCAGCCACAGAACAGATGAACAGAATGTGGTATATTCATAGACTATAGAATTCATAGAATATTCACAGAATCCTACACAGCACTAAGAAGAGGTGGCAAGAATACACAGAAGATTGTACAAAAAAGATATTCATGACCCAGATAATCATGATGGTATGATCACTCACTTAGAGCCAGACATCCTGGACGTGAAGTCAAGTGGGCCTTAGGAAGCATCACTACAAACAAAGCTAGTGGAGGTGATGGAATTCCAGTTGAGCTCTTTCAAATCCTAAAAGATGCTGTGAAAGTGCTGCACTCAATATGCCAGCAAATTTGGGAAACTCAGCAGTGGCCACAGGACTGGTAAAAGTCAGTTTTCATTCCAATCCCAAAGAAAGGCAATGCAAAGAATGCTCAAACTACTGCATAATTGCACTCATCTCACACACTAGTAAAGTAATGCTCAAAATTCTCTAAGCCAGGCTTTAGCCATACATGAACTGTGAACTTCCAGATGTTCAAGCTGGTTTTAAAAAAGGCAGAGGAACCAGAGATCAAATTGCCAACATCCACTGGATCATGGAAAAAGCAAGAGAGTTCCAGAAAAACATCTATTTCTGCTTTATTGACTATGCCAAAGCCTTTGACTGTGTGGACCACAATAAACTGTGGAAAATTCTGAAAGAGATGTGAATTCCAGACCACCTGACCTACCTCTTGAGAAACCTGTATGACCTGCCTCTTGAGAAATCTGTATGCAACAGTTAGAACTGGATACAGAACAACAGACTGGTTCCAAATAGGAAAAGGAGTACATCAAAGCTGTATATTATCACCATATTTATTTAACTTCTATGCAGAGCACATCATGAGAAATGCTGGGCTGGATGAAGCGCCAGCTGGAATCAAGATTGCCGGGAGAAATATCAATAACTTCAGATATGCAGATGACACCACTCTTTTGGCAGAAAGTGAAGAAGAAGTAAAGAGCCTCTTGATGAAAGTGAAAGAGGAGAGTGAAAAAGTTGGCTTAAAGCTCAACATTCAGAAAACTAAGACCATGGCATCCAGTCCCATCACTTCATGGGAAATAGATGGGGAAACAGTGGAAACAGTGGCAGACTTTTTTTGGGGGGGGGCTCCAAAATCACTGCAGATGGTGATTGCAGCCATGAAATTAAAAGACACTTACTCCTTGGAAGGAAAGTTATGACCAACCTAGACAGCATATTCAAAAGCAGAGACATTACTTTGCCAACAAAGGTCCATCAAGTCAAGGTTATGGTTTTTCCAGTAGTCATATATGGATGTAAGAGTTGGACTATAAATAAAGCTGAGCACCGAAGAATTGATGCTTTTGAACTGTGGTGTTGGAGAAGACTCTTGAGAGTCCCTTGGACTGCAAGGAGATCCAACCAGTCCATCCTAAAGGAGATCAGTCCTAAGTGTTCATTGGGAGGACTGATACTGAATCTGAAACTCCAATACTTGGGCCACCTGATGCGAAGAGCTGACTCATTTGAAAAGATCCTGATGCTGGGAAAGATTGAGGACAGGAGGAGAAGGGGACGACAGAGGATGAGATGGTTGGATGGCATCACCGACTCAATGGACATGGGTTTGGGTGAACTCCAGGAGTTGGTGATCGACAGGGAGGCCTGGTGTGCTATGGTCCTTCGGGTCGCAAAGAGTCAGACATGACTGAGTGACTGAACTGAACTGAACTGATACAGCACTAATAAGAAAAAGAGTTCTGATACATTCTCCAATATAGGTGAACCTCAAAACCATGCTAAGAGAAAAGCCAGACACAAAAGACCACATATGAGATAATTCCATTTATTTAAATGTCCAGAAAGAAAAATCTATAGAGATAGAAAATATTGATAGATTAGTGGTTGCCTGGGGTGGAGTTTGGGGAGTGATGAGAAACGGGCAAGAAGGATTTTTTATTGGAGTAATGGGAATGTTCTAAAATTGTAGTGATGATTGCTGAACTCTGTAAACTTACTAAAGTGATTAGATTGCTTACTTTTTAAAAATTCATGAATTTTATGGTATGTGAATGTACCTAAATAAAAGTATAAAAAGAAGAAAGAAAGAAAATTGATTCATTGTTCAGTTCCAAGAAATAGGCAATTATTCTATCTCAAGGGTTTTTCTAGAGAAAGCCCACACAGAGCCAAAAACAAACAAATAAATAAAAATAAACAAATTTAACATGGCACCTGCATTTTAAAAACTGGCTGACATAGGGACTGGCGGATAGCAGGGCAAAGTAAGCGATGGGCGTTTTTGTTATCATTTCAGATAGATGGACCAGCAATCTGTAAAGACGTGGTGGAGAGAGGAAGCAAGGCATGTTCAAGGGGCCAGTGATTTGGAGTTACCAGAAGGTGGATGATATGTGGAAGAGTGACCACAGAGGAACCTGCCCCAGGTCACCAAGTTGGGAGATCGTAGAACCTTTAATGGGGACTTGGCTCAGACTGACAGCAAAGTAAACGCTTGTCTCCTGGAGCATGTGTCATATGAAGTGCCATCTGGGGAGACCCCTGGGTTGTAAGCTTTAATTATCTATCTATTCCTTTAGGGAAAACAAAAGAAGTTTATTTGGGGGTGTTTAAATTAGTGTACAAACAACAAGGAAACACTGTTTAACTCAGAAAGGAAATTGCAATGAGCTCATAATGCATCCAGAGAGGGCGTGAAAGAAAAGCACAGACCAGACACCCTGTGACCTTGCTTGGAAATATCAGTGTGGATTTGCTTGGATGTGGCTAAAAGGTAGTCTAAGTTGTTATGGTCCTTCTGATCACTATGGCCACCTCATGTGAAGAGTTGACTCAATGGAAAAGACCCTAATGCTGGGAAGGATTGGGGGCAGGAGGAGAAGGGGATGACAGAGGATGAGATGGCTGGATGGCATCACCAACTCGATGGACATGGGTTTGGGTAGACTCTGGGAGTTGGTAATGGACAGGGAGGCCCGGCGTGCTGCGATTCATGGGGTCGCAAAGAGTCGGACACAACTGAGTGACTGAACTGAACTGATCACTGTGGGCTGAGGGTACATTGACTGTTGCCATGTGCATCCCCTGGGGACAAACGAACCTGGGATACAGAAGAGACTAGGATGTGCTCTCTAAGTGGCTCACTAGGTCACCTGGATTCAGAGTGGAGCCAAGCAATGATGTATAGGGTAAAAGCAGGGGTCTGAGCTTCTGCGAGAAAGAAGCACAATAAAGGGAGGAAAAGGCTGCCTCTGCATGCTGCTCAAGGTCGCCTTGGACATAAAAAGAGATCACAAAGATCGATCTGTATTGAAGAGTAAACGCACCCTTGATATACAGTAGAGTGAAAAAGAGCAACTTAGAGAATCATGTATGGTATCTCATTTATGTACTGATGTGTATGGATATCTGTAACCTGTCACTTTCTATATTTATTTCTTCCTTTATTGTGTGCTCCCCAATTGGGAAGTGTACTCCAAGAAGGCTGCTTTGTGTCTGGAACAGTGGGTACCTGGGACACTGTGGGCACTCAGTAAATAATAGCCAACTGAGCTAACAACATCTACAAGAGCATGCAGCACACTCTGCATTCCCTCTGGGGAGTATGATCACGCACATGCACAAATATTTGTGTGTATATTTGTTGGGAAAGGCTTTTTGGATGAATTGGCAAAGATTATGGGAAGGAAAGTGCCAGAAGTCTATGCCAACACTGAGAACTCGGGGGTTAAAAAGAGAGAAGGCAGCAGAGATAATAGAGGGGTCATGAGTTGGGCAACTGGAGACAGTGGGAAAAGGAGTGGGAAAACGGAGGAATCAGGAAAAAGAATTAAACACACTAGGAACTGAAAGAGAAGACTGGAGGGAATGAAAGTAGGAAAGAAATTAAATCAGAGCATATGAGAAAAATCTGACTTTGTCTTGAAAGTTTGCTGAATTTGTCCTGCATACTCCTGCCTCTAGTCCCTGGAATGTATTGTTTTCTTTTCCAGGACTCTTCACTCTTCACCTAGCCAACACCTGCTGTTCCTTCCATCCTGAGCTTAGATGTTTCCTCCAGAGTTTCTGTTGATTCCCTCCTCCTGCCTTGACTATGGCAGCCAAGGTGCTCCTCTTTGTGTTCCTAGAGCATCTCCTTCTTCCTCTGCTGTTGCTCAAGTCACTGGGGATTGTAGCTGCCAGTTTCACTCATTAATCTTGTCTGCTTTACTGGGAGTGCCTTTAAAATAGAAATGTGTCTTACTAATTTTGGTATTCTAGAATCTGCACAATGGCTGGTTTGGAGTAGGTGCTTAACAAATGTTGACAAATAAGTAAATGAATGAATGGTATGAATTTGTGACTTTGAATGAATTTGTGAATTATGAAATTTGTGACTTATGAAACTGAGATGTGGATTTGGAGTTGGAAAACCTTTGCTTAAATCTTTACCTCTCCAACTTCTGGCTCTATAACATAGACAAATCACTTAACCTTTCTAGGGCTTAGTTTTCTCAATTGTGAAGTGAGATACTACTATCTGTTTTGCAAGGCACATCACCCAACACATTAATCTTGTCTGATCATAAATTCTTGTGAAAATAAAGTAATATCATGAGTGGGAAAGCTCTTTGTGAAATAAAAAGTGATTTTCAAATATGTTATTAGAATTTAGAATGTGTGTGTGCATATGTGTGTGAATACATGTATAGTTGGTGAAGAAATATTTTAATATGGAAAGCATTTATAATAAACAATGATAGAACCTCTGCTTCTGAATATTTTAAAAGTGTTTTTGATGAGTTAGGGCAGCACTGTCCAATAGAACTTTCTGCAGTGATGGAAATGTTCTAATTTGTGTTGTCCAATACTATAGCCACTAGCTACTTGGGGCTTTTGAGCACTGGAAAAGTAGCTGGTGCAAGTGAGGAACTGAAGTGATTTCTTTTATGTAATTTTAACTAATTTAATTAGACACATGTGCCTACTGGCTATCTAATTGAACAACATAGATGCTGAAAATTTCCATCATGACAAAAAGTTCTATTTAGACAGAACTGATTTAGAGTTTTAATTGATGGGGAAAAATTCGGTTGCTTCCAGGATCAGGTAGGTATTGGAAATGTCAGAAGTGATTGGATATGAAACTGGAGGGACTGGTGTGCACTCCACCTAAAAGACTTTCCTGCTGCTGCTACTAAGTCACTTCAGTCGTGTCCGACTCTGTGCGACCCCATAGACGGCAGCCCACCAGGCTCCCCCGTCCCTGGGATTCTCCAGGCAAGAACACTGGAGTGGGTTGCCGTTTCCTTCTCTAATGCATGAAAGTGAGAAGTCAAAGTGAGTCGCTCAGTTGTGTCCGACTCTTAGCGACCCCATGGACGGCAGCCTACCAGGCTCCTCCATCCATGGGATTTTCCAGGCAAGAGTACTGGAGTGGGGTGCCATTGCCTATTTATTTATAAAAACTTTGGTTTTGGACTGTCGCCAGTTTTAATTTCTGCATCAATATCTGGGGATATGTGCCAGTATGGGAGGTGCTGACCTGCTTCAGAGGCTTAAATCCACTGTGAAATTGGAGTTAACTATTACTTATCTACCTACTATTCTACCTACCTAACTACATCAATAATAAAAGGAAGACGTTGGACTATCTTGGGTCCCTCTTAGGTGCATGATTCCATCACTGTATTCCCTAAGGAAATTGGTGAGAATGATACTTAAGTCAGTGATTCAATAAGCTGCATATATGATGATGCAGTAAGTCACAGAAAATGTTTATGACATTTAAGAATTGATAAGAATGCCTGCTGGAGAAGGCAATGGCACCCCACTCCAGTACTCTTGGCTGGAAAATCCCATGGATGGAGGAGCCTGGTAGGCTGTAGTCCATGGCGTCACTAAGAGTCAGACATGACTGAGAGACTTCACTTTGACTTTTCACTTTCATGCATTAGAGAAGGAAATGGCAACCCACTCCACTATTCTTGCCTAGAGAATCCCAGGGATGGGGGAGCCTGGTGGGCTACCGTCTATGGGGTCACACAGAGTCAGACACGACTGAAGCGACTTAGCAGCAGCAGCAGCAGCAAGAATGCCTGCAGTGATCACTAAAATTTTATGAGACCAGTATGAAAAGCTCAGAAGAATTTTTTTCTGTGTTTAATCTATTTTTTATGTGAAATTTATATTATATAATAGATGGCACCTTGAAAATTTTGCTCTTCACATGGCCTCAACAGCAAGAAAAGGTGGGTTCATTCTTCATTTTCATCTAATGCTTATACCTTCCTTTTATGATAATTCTGTCTGCATAGTTTCTTGAGGAACACTAATCAAGTCAAAATAAAGAGAGGATCTTGGAAGGAACTCTAATTCACAGTGGTGCCTGGTACATTATAACTATCCTCGGTTGTGTTGAGCAGCAAACACACTGAGGGCAAGCTTTTCCAGAGACAAGTGGAAAATTCAGAAAGGTCACAAAGTTTAGATTAATGAGAAGAGTACACTTGAGTTAGAAAAATTCTATTTTTCTAGAAGCAAATATTTTGCAGAATCAATGAGCTGTGTTTTTCAATAGTATGCCAAGATAATTTATAGTGATATGTCAGTCTACTTTTAAAAGATATTTTCTGACTTTTCCTTTTCTGTTGTTTTTTATAGTATACCTATGTTTGTTGTGGTTATTCAGTTGCTAAGTCATGTCTGACTCTTTGTGACCCCATTGACTGTAGCACACCAGACTTTCCTGTTCTTCACCATCTCCTGGAGTTTGCTTAAATTCATGTCCATTGAGTCAGTGATTCCATCCAACTGTCTCATCCTCTGTCATCCCCTTTCCCAGCATCAGGGTCTTTTCCAATGAGTCAGCTCTTTGAATAAGGTGGCCAGATTGGAGCTTCAGCTTCAGCATCAGTCCTTTCAATGAATATTCAAGGTTGATTTCCTTTAGGATTGAATGGTTTGACCTCCTTGTAGTCCAAGGGACTCTCAAGAGTCTTCTCCAGCACCACATTTCAAAAGCATTAATTCTCTGGCACTCAGCCCTCTTTATGGTCCAACTCTCACATCCATATATGACTACTGGAAAAACCATAGATTTGATTATATGGACCTTTGTTGACAAAGTAATGTCTGTGCTTTTTAATGCCTTGTCTAGGCTGGCTGTACTTTTCCTTCCAAGGAGCAAGAATCTTTTAATTTCATGGCTGCAGTCATCATCCACAGTGATTTTGTAGCCCAAGAAAATAAAATCTGTCACTGTTTTCACTTCTATAAACAAGAAGGCTTCCAGAATTAGCCATCACTAAAATCTTTAACCCTGATTTTGCTTCAGAGTTCAGGGGTTCATTAGGGTCAATTAGTGTTTGTTTTCTAAATGATTTCAATAAGTTGCTCTGGGAACTGAACTCTGTACTGGTCCTGCCTCCTACTGTCAAGTTAGGAGTGCACAGTCACCAGCTTGGGCTCTGGTCACTGGCTGCAAGAGTTGATTCAAGGCTTGCAGATAGGCTTTCAGAGATGTCTAGCTTTGACTTTGTCAGCACTCCACTAGAATATAGTGGAGAGCAGATCCCATCTCAGTGCAGTGACTTCAGTTCAGTTCAGTTGCTCGGTCATGTCTTTGAGACCCCATGGACCACAGCATGCCGGCCTCCCTGTCCATCACCAACTCCCAGAGTTTACTCAAACTGCACAATACTGCCACTGAAATACAGCCCCTCTGAAGCAGTCTCCTTCGACTCCCTGGATCTCCGTGCTGCTGTGGGAGAGGCGAGGAGCCATCTGCTAGAATGAAGAGGTCTAGAAACATGGAATATAGAGGGCATGGTTGGGAACCCAAAACCAGCTTCATTTTACCCAACCTGTACAGCAGAGCCTCCCATAAGTGAAGTAGTGAAAGTTACTCATTCGTGTCTGACTCTTTGCAACTCCATGGACTGTAGCCTACCAGGCTCCTCTGTCCATGGATTTTTCCAGGCCAGGATACTGGAGTGCGTAGCTGTTCCCTTCTCCATGGGATCTCCCCAACCCAGGGATTGCACCCACATCTCCCACATTGCAGGCAGATTCTTTAACATCTGAGCTACCAGGGAAGCCTGGAGAATCCCCCATATAAAAATATAAAAGGCAGTAGAAAAACTCCAGACAATGGCCAAACTGTTAATTATTTCTCAAAAGTCCTTTAATTAACCTCTGAAACTCACAGCATAAGTGAGGAGCATATTTAAAACTTTGATCCTACAAAATTTTATTTTCCTACAATTTCTTTTCCCCTTTGTCTCCTGTGTGTGCATGTGTGAGCTCTAGCTAACATTCTCAGTTGCTTCAGTCATGTCCAACTCTTTGCTGCCCTATGGACTGTGGTCTGCCAGGCTCTCCTGTCCACAGGATTATCTCAGTAAGAATCCTGGAGTGGGTTGCCAATTCCTCCTCCAGGGGATCTTCCCAACCCAGGGAGTGAACCTGAGTCTCCTTTGGCTCCTGCATCGGCAGGTGGATTCATGAGCACTGAGCCACCTGGGAAGCCCCTATGCTATGTCTCCCCAAATAACAGTTACAGGATAAAAGAAGGCATAAGCCCAAGGACAAAAACAATGCAGGGAGATGTTAGCCAAATCTTGAAGTTGGAAAGCTGATACACGAGTGATAACTGACCCAATAGTCTAGAAAAAGCTGAATGGTGAAAGCCTGCAGAGGGTGCTTGTGTGGAGGAGGTAAATGAAGAAACAACCTCATTCCTTTCACAAAGTGCCAAAAATCTTCAGGAATTAGGGGCACGGAAGGTGGGTGCAGCTGATGATGAAACATGTTTGAGTCAAGAAGCAGTTAGAAGCCCAGCCCCTGTCCTGGCCCCACATGGTTAAAAAGGGAATGATTCAGGGCTCTGTAGATTAGGACTTCAGGGATGTGATGGAAGCAGGAAGCAGAATTGTATTAGTCACTAAGGCCCCATGCCTCTGACACCAACTCCAAGAACACTAGCAGCCAGAATTTTCCCTCCCAACCAGGGATGAGAGGAGAAACAAGATGCCAAAGAGAAAAGATGCACAGACATTGTCACGTGGGGATTCTTCTGGCCCTGGCAAGCACAGCCAAGCATGCAGGGCTTCCTATCATCACTAGCCTTTTGAGGAAAACCTCTTCTGTGAAATATGAAGATCAAAATAAAGAAATAGAGAAAAGGAAACAGGAAATATTGTAGGAAACAGACAATACAGAATGGGCTGATGGAAACTGAGCAACAATAAAACCATATGGCCAAATGTTTTCAGAGAAATAAGGAAGGTATTGTGTTCATGAAACAAGAACAGAAAGCTAATAAAACCAAACATTCAGAGAGAAGGAAAAAAAAGAGTTCTTGGAAATTAAAAATGAAAGCATAAATGAATGTTTCAGTAGAGATTTTGGAAGATAAAACAGTAGCACAAATTGTCAAAGAATGGAATGCCAAGTAGAAAATAGGAGGAAAGGTAACAACACTAGAGGATCAGGTCAAGAAAGCTAATATCTGAAGACAAAGCTTTACAGAAAGAGAACATAAAAATCACAGATGAGAAAATGAACAAATATATAATTTGAAACAATTTTCTTTGGCCATGGAACATAAGTTTCCAGTGGAAAGGGCCTTTAAGAGAGCTCCAGTTCAGTGGATGAAACACAACAATGATAACAAAATTTATGTAAGTCATATCATTATAAAATTTCAAAACCCTGGGGACAGAAAGAGTACTTAAAAATTTCTGGAGAAGAGAAATGGGTCATATAGAAAGGATCGTAAATCAGAATGGACTCAGATTTCTCAACAACAACAGTATAAACTAAAAGATAGTAGAGCAAGGTGTTTTTCCAATCTAACTTTCTGTGTGTGTGTGTGTGTGTGTGTGTGTTAGTTGCTTAGTCATGTCACTTAGCCAAATTTCCAAAAAAGTGTGAGTAGAATGAAAACTTATTTTAATATTCATGTCTCAGTTTACCTTTCACGCACCATTTCAAGGAAGCAGTTGGAGAATGGGGTCTTCCAAAATGGGACATAGATCCGATCTGGGGAGTAAGAATCCAGCCTAGGAGAGAAGTACAAGGAATTTTCAGGGTGATGGTCCTAGGATGGTGGCTGTGTGGCAGAGATAGAGAATATATAGTTCAAATTAGGTTAAAAATCAATGGGCTTCAATGAGGTATATATACACAATGGACTATTATTCAGCCAAAAAAGAATGAAATAATGAATGCCATTTGTGGCATTCCCAGGTGGCGCTAGTGGTAAAGAACCCACCTGCTGATGTAGGAGATGTTAAGAGATGCAGGTTCGATCCCTGAGTTGGGAAGATCCCAGAGAGAAGGAAATTGCATCCCATTCCAGTATTCTTGTCTGTAGAATCCCATGGACAGAGGAGCCTGGCAGGCTACAGTCCATGGGTTTGCAAAGAGTTGGACATTACTGAGCAGCTGAGCATGTACAATGATGGTCCACAGAAAAGCAAGCAAAATTAAAAAATAGGCAATTGTATAAAAAAAGAAAAGAAAGAATAATACATTTCTTAACCATTTATAATGTTAATATAAGCATAATAGCATAAATTTTTGATGTCACTTATATAGAAAGGTTAGGAAGGTGTGGCTGGATTATATTTTGTGTGGGGCTGTTTTGTGAGTGTGTTAATATTTCATCTTACATAATAATAACTCAGTAGATAATATCTTACATTGAAATTCAAGCAATGATGATATATCATATGAATATCACATCATATTACATTTGTAATATAGAAAAAAATAGCAGCTGAAGCAGCCTAAAAAGATGGAAGTGATTGCACTGGGGTGGTAGAACCTTGGAGTGTTGGTGGCAGGGTCAGGGGCCTCTATTTTTTTCATGGTAAGCTTAGCAAAATTTTTTGCCTTTTAACACAGTATATTATTATTTCAATTTTTAAAAAGCGAAAGAGAAAAAAGTGATGGGAAATGACCTTTGGGTGAGTTTTCATGTCTTGGATGGGGCTGGGTCTGTAGGGAGGGACTATGAGCTCAGGTGGGAGGACTTCGAGGTGGCCCAGCCAGGAGACACAGGGGGCTGTTAGAAGGGCTCCCCTGCATAAAGGTAAAAAGCCTGAATCTGAGACCCTTCTCAGAACCCAAGTGTGCAGGACTTTGTCTTTCTCATATGGGGTTAGGAAATTATTTTTTTGAAGCAAAATGCAGGATTACACATTTTATCCTTGTGTAGTTTAAATATCAGTTTTCAATCTAACATTCCAAGTAGTTTAAAGTTACTATTATCTATTAGGTTAATTTAAAATATATACACAGTGAAAAATCAGAATAGTATAAAAATATACAGAAAAAAGTAAATTTTTCTTCTAATTCATATCTCAGATATCCTAGAGATCCAGGATCCGGTATCTAGATCCTGAGTTGGGAAGATCCCTTGGAGGATCTCTTCCTAGAGACATTCCCTAGAGACACTCATTCATCAATTTCTTGATCTTCTTTCCAGTAATTATCTATGCACCAATTATTTAGACACAAACTAACAAAGACTATCCTCTTTCTTTTTGCACAGATGCATGATGTACATTCTTCAGCACCTTGCTTTTTTCCCACTCTAAGTAGTATATTTATCTATTCAAACATATCTCTTGAGCAGAGCAACTTCCATATGCCAGGCACTGATCCAGGCATTTGGAGATCTGGGCCACTCCAGAGGTCATGTTGTATCCACATATATGCATCTAATATAATGTTTATGCAATTATCCAGCACCTAACAGTGTTGCACTATTTTCCATATCAAATTCCCTGTGGAAGAACATCTGATAAATTCATAGAAGTTGAGAGTGTCTTGATTTTGAGTTGACCCTTGCTATGTTAGTATTCCTATCAATTCTGTGCCATTGGAAAATTTGATTCGTCTATCTTCTTCATGACACTGAAAGAAATGTTGAACTTTGTAGAGCAAGTCAGCACTGCCCCAGAGAATGCCCACGATTTTGCTGCAGCTTCTAAATTATCATTGTGGGGATTTGCCAGCTTCCATTGAATGACTTCTGGTAACCAGTACTTTCCATACCGTCTTTAAGCCAACTGAGGAGTTTCCGTGTTTTGCAGAATCAGGCTGGCAACTTACTCAGATATGTCTGGGATTCCTGCTGCTTTCAACAGTTAAGACTTATGTTTCCAAGAGTTGCCTCAAGCCCATTTATACCAGTTGCTCTTGCTACAGTAGCTTTTTACATAAATTAATCAGATATCATGGGAACCAATGAAATAATAGTATGAAAAGGAAAAATTGTCTATGTGAAAACTGAGCCAAGTGCTTTGAATAAATTGATAAGGCTGAGGTGCTTAAAGAAATTCTGTCTATTTAGATGTGGGTGAGAGAAATATAGAAAATTAGAAAATACACAAAAGATCACAAAAATTGAAAAAGGGTTTGCATTCAAATTGTGAATGTCTTTAAATCTTTGTTTGCTAGAAAAACCCCAACAACTTAGAATCATAAAGGATTTATCAAAGATGTGCTTTTTTGCAAGAAAGAGAATAAAAATATATCTTGCTATCAATCTAAAGACTGACAAGTGATTGTACAGTTTGAATAGTTTAGTATCAAATAAAAATTTAAAGTAGATAAGTGTTTCTGATGGTTTTACTCTAATTTATTTATTTATTTTTTTGTTTAATGAGTGAACTGGGCTCTACTGTACCAGACTTCTACTGTAGTTGACATATGATTTGCATTCACCTGTAAAGTCAAGTGGGCCTTAGAAAGCTTCACTACGAACAAAGCTAGTGGAGGTGATGGAATTCCAGTTGAGCTATTCCAAATCCTGAAAGATGATGCTGTGAAAGTGCTGCACTCAATATGCCAGCAAATTTGGAAAACTCAGCAGTGGCCACAGGACTGGAAAAGGTCCATTTTCATTCCAATCCCAAAGAAAGGCAATGCCAAAGAATGTTGAAACTACCGCACAATTGCACTCATCTCACATGCTAACAAAGTAATGCTCAAAATTCTCCAAGCCAGGCTTCAGCAATATGTGAACCGTAAACTTCCTGATGTTCAAGCTGGTTTTAGAAAAGGCAGAGGAACCAGAGATCAAATTGCCAACATCTGCTGGATCATGGAAAAAGCAAGAGAGTTCCAGAAAAACATCTATTTCTGCTTTATTGACTATGCCAAAGCCTTTGACTGGGTGGATCACAATAAACTGAGGGAATTCTTCAAGAGATGGGAATACCAGACCAGCTGACCTGCCTCTTGAGAAATCTGTATGCAGGTCAGGAAGCAACAGTTAGAACTGGACAGGGAACAACAGACTGGTTCCAAATAGGAAAAGGAGTACGTCAAGGTTGTATATTGTCACCCTGCTTATTTAACTTATATGCAGAGTACATCATGAGAAACGCTGGACTGGAAGAAACACAAGGTGGAATCAAGATTGCTGGGAGAAATATCAATAACCTCAGATATGCAGATGACACATCCCTTATGGCAGAAAGTAAAGAGGAACTAAAAAGCCTCTTGATGAAAGTGAAAGAGGAGAGTGAAAAACTTGGCTTAAAGCTCAACATTCAGAAAACGAAGATCATGGCATCCAGTCCCATCACTTCATGGGAAATAGATGCGGAAACAGTGGAAACAGTGTCAGACTTTATTTTTGGGGCTCCAAAATCACTGCAGATGGTGACTGCAACTATGAAATTAAAGGACGCTTACTCCTTGGAAGGAAAGTTATGACCAACCTAGATAGCATATTGAAAAGCGAAGACATTACTTTGCCAACAAAGGTCTGTCTAGTCAAGGCTATGGTTTTTCCAGTGGTCATGTATGGATGTGAGAGTTGGACTGTGAAGAAGGCTCAGCGCCAAAGAATTGATGCTTTTGAACTGTGGTGTTGGAGAAGACTCTTGGGAGTCCCTTGGACTGCAAGGAGAACCAGCCAGTCCATCGTAAAGGAAATCAGTCCTGAATATTCAATGGAAGGACTAATGATGAATCTGAAACTCCAATACTTTGGCTACCCAATGTGAAGAGCTGACTAATTGGAAAAAACCCTGATGGTGGGAGGGATTGTGGGCAGGAGAAGAAGGGGATGAGATGGTTGAGTGGCATCACTGACTTGATGGACGTGAGTCTGAGTGAACTCCGGGAGTTGGTGATAGACAGGGAGGCCTGGTGTGCTGCGATTCATGGGGTCTCAAAGAGTCGGACACGACTGAGCGACTGAACTGAACTGAACTGATGGTAATATCATTGAGTCTACAGTCTTTATTTTATTCAAAATGGTACCATGGACAGCTGTTTCAGATGCTTACTGATATCAAGATACAGATAGGAGTTCTCTAGAATTTTCCTTGCTCTTAATAACTCCAGGATTGGGGATGATGAAGCATGGTCTGTTCTTTGTAAACTCTTTTGTTTTGATTGATTTATCCTTTTTTTCCAAAAGTTCACATTTATGATATGTTGGGATTTTCAAATCTTTCTAATAGAAATTATTCTAGTCTAGGATTCTGAGCTTCTAGTCTAGAAATTCTTATAGTCTGGGATGTTAGACTTCCATTTGTGTGTCCTCTGTTTGTGTATAGTAGTTGGTGATATCATGAAGAAGTTACACAAACATGTTTGGACTTATGTAACACTAAGGCTGCAACTGCAGAAGAATGGCAGAGAAGGAAATGGCACCCCACTCCAGTAATCCTGCCTGGAAAGTCCCATGGATGGAGGAGCCTGGTAGGCTGCAGTCCATGGGTCGCTGAGGGTCGGACACGACTGAGCAACTTCACTGTCAATTTTCACTTTCATGCATTGGAGAAGGAAATGGCAACCCACTCCAGTGTTCTTGCCTGGAGAATCCCAGGGATGGGGGAGTCTGATGGGCTGCCGTCTATGGGGTCACACAGAGTCGGACACGACTGAAGTGACTTAGTAGCAGCAGCAGCAGAAGGGAGATGCACTAAAATGCCAGCTCTATAAGACAAATGACTTTTCCCTGGAACTTAACTGTACACAATGGCAAGCTTATTTGTGAGTAGATATTTAAGTGTGTCTTTTAACTTTTTTTTTTCCACCATGGGTGTACATGTGTTCCCCATCCTGAACCCCTCTCCCACCTCTCTCCCCATCTCATCCCTCTGGGTCATCCCAGTACACCAGCCCCGAGCACCCTGTCTCATGCATCGAACCTGGACTGGTGATTCGTTTCACATATGATAATTTACATGTTTCAGTGCCATTCTCCCAAATCATCCCACCCTTGTGCTCTCCCACAGAGTCCAAAAGACACAGATACATCTGTGTCTCTTTTGCTGTCTCACATATAAGGTTATTGTTACCATCTTTCTAAATTCCATATATATGCATTAGTATACTGTATTGGTGTTTTTCTTTCTGGCTTACTTCACTCTGTATAATAGGCTCCAGTTTCATCCACCTCATTAGAACTGATTCAAATGTGTTCTTTTTAATAGCTGAGTAATATTCTATTGTGTATATGTACCACAGCATTCTTATCCATTTTTCCGCTGATGGACATCTAGGTTGCTCCCATGTCCTGGCTATTATAAACAGTGCTGTGATGAAGATTGGGGTACACATGTCTCTTTCAATTCTGGTTTCCTTGGTGTGTATGCCCAGCAGCGGGGTTGCTGGGTCGTATTGCAGTTCTATTTCCAGTTTTTTAAAGGAATCTCTAAAAAAATTAAAATAGTTTTCATTTGCCTTCATTCTTCAGGTTCTTATTTCTAATGTTGAAAGTAACACTGCTGCCTGTAATTCATGATTACATGATTACATAATTCATGGAGACTTGAATTCAGGTTCATTAAAGGACTCAGGGTTTTCTGCTATTTCCTAACTCATTCTAGACATCATTACATTGTGATGTTTCTTGCTTTTCACTTTCCATTTGAAGAAAATTTCACATTCTGGTCACTTTGAAAGTAAAACAGCCAGTTTGGTTCAGTGGAGAGTCAGGAAACAAGATTCAGAAAAAACAGTTTTCTGATTGTCTTTTGATCTATTGTTTTCTGATCTATTTCCTTATTGATTTTTACCATGAAAGCTTCCTGGTAAGCTCTAGCAGTAAAGTGTCCAGGCAGTCCCTATGATTGTGGGAATACAGTTCATGAAGGAAGCAGGCATGGCCCTCTTCAGATTTTCTTTTTTTGTTCTCCTTAAGAAGACCCCCAATCTGTTGTAAACTCTCAGTCTCTCAGTACTTACTGGCTAGTTTTCCCCCTATGTTCTGCTACTTCTATATTTTTCTGTCTTTTTTTTTTGTACCTCCTTTAAATTAGCTTGTCTCCAGTTTGCATTCTGGCTGCCACTATATTTCTTATTATTTTCAATTTTATTACAGTGGAATGAAGTGAGCAAAACTTTACAGTTATTTTTTTTTCCCAAGGAAGAGAAAATGCCATGAAAAGATGTACCCTTATACTGTTTTTCTGGCTATAATATAATGCCACCATTTCTTTATTTCTTTCCTTTTTTTGTTTTCCTTTGAGAAGAATTACTTGAATGGCTCTTCTAGTTTGTGCATTCACTTAACAACTATCAACAGAATTCTTCCACGTGCCCTGCCCTGTGCTAGGCACTGTGATTACAAGAGCAGATGGGACAGAGCTAACCATCATAAGCAGAGGCAGATATCAAAGTGAATCAATAACATTATTACAAAACAAAATAGCCCCCCAAAATGAACACAAGTATGAAAGGTATATGGAGTGAGTCCACTTTGGATGGCAAAGCCCATGTAGCCAGACTAAGATGGAGATGAGATTTAAGCTGAGGAACAGTCATCTGTGTGAAGAGCATCTAGGCAGAAGGAATACCTTGTGAAGTCCTGGGAAGGAACAGAAGTGGATAGTATAGGAACTGATCCAGGACGAATAAAGCTGGAATCCAATAAGTAGAGTGGGAGACAAGGCACAATGATGTGAAGTGTGGTAGAAAGATAGGGCCAGATAAATCAAGGCAAGACCATATACATATCCCTAAGGTGTACACAGACACCTGTTACATTACTAATATATCACACAAGAACAGGTGATGTTTAATAACAGCAAGTGGCAATGGAGTCCTCATGATGTGTACAGTGCTGTCCTAAGGGTCTTATATTTATAAATCATTTCTCTTTAGAACTTCCCTATGAGGCAAATATAGTCATAATCCCCATTTTGCAAATGAGGAAACTGAGGCACAGAGATGACTTCCCCAGGTTCTACTGCTAGTAAAATTAACCAGTGAAATTCAGTTCCAGCCAGTCTAGCCCCAGGGCCTGCACTCTAGGTTACTCTGTTCTACTCTACAGCTTCTGAATGAGTCAGCTGCCAAGCCCAAGTGGTTAAGAATGACTTTGTCTGGTCAGTCACATGTGGACAGCCTGGAACCGGAAGTTAAATTTGAAAACTTGATGATTCAGATTAAAGAATTCAGGCAAGAATATGTCACAAGTGATATATTCACAGCAGAAAGTTCTTTCACATTGGTCTTAGCAATTATTTTTTGGATATGACATCAAAAATAAAGACAACAAAAGCGAAATATACAAACAATACCATATCAGTCTAAAAAGCCTCTGCACAGCAAAGAAAAAAATCAACAAAACAAACAGGCAAGCTGTGGAATGGGAGAAAATATTCTCAAACCATGTATCTGATACAGGGTTAATATAAAAAATATGAGACACAACTCATTAGCAAAAAACCAAATAACTCAATTAAAAATGGGCAAAAGATCTAAATACTCATTTTTTCTGAAGAAGAATATAAATGGCCAAAAGTTACATGGAAAGGTATTCAGCATCACTATATTTCATTATTTTACTGAAATTTCCTACGAGAGTAGATCTTAAGTGCTCTCACCAAAAATCAAAACCAACCAAACAAAAAGGGAAACCAGGTGAAGTGATGGATGTGTTAATTAACTTGATAGTGGTAATAATTTAACAAGGTATATATATACACATATATATAATTATCACATTGTACAACTTAAGTACATGTAATTTGGTGTGGGTGCAGAAATTTTCTCTATGTTTAGATACTCTGAGTTTTCATAAAAGCTTTAAGTCTCTTTAAAACTCCATCTAGTTCCCGCTTCTTTCCCTTGAACCACCCTCTTTAGCCTCCCCTCCATCCTCTTCCCAGCAGTATTGTTGCTCTTACTTCAAAATTTATTCTGTTTCCAGTTCAGGATTATTCAAATATTTACCTAAATCCCTCCTCCTTGGTTGTGAGTTATGACTGTGTCTTCTGAAATTTAAGAAAGATAATATGGCTCAACATTTAATCTTTCATTGTTACCTAGTAACTCATTTTTCTCTTGGAAAACATATCTCTTTTCAGTTTAGAGATTCATGTAATTTGTGATTATTGGTATAAGTGAATTCTGAATCCTTAAGAACATGTGTTTAAATCCACACTCAGTCTGCTCTTTACTTTCCCTCTTTAAATGCTATTTTGTGGGTTTAGAATGTGTTTCTTAGGACAGTGACATTCCTCCTTTTTCTGATTCTTGAAGACTGCAGAGAATTCTGGTTGGTTAAGCCTTTGCAGGACATGCTTTCTCATTTTCCTGGGTCCAGGGCTGCAGGGCCCTCTGGTGAAGACGACTGAGGAAAGTCCATAGAGAATTAAACTGAAGGATCCCCTGGCTAATGAGTCTGATCCTGAGACTCTGTGGTCTTAATCAGCACATTTGGGGTGATTTTTGATGAATAGGTTGAAGTTGCCAGGGGGTTATTTTGCTAAATATAAAGAGCAATGGAGTACAACTGGGCAGAAGTCTTTAGCAAAACTAAATAACACTTTAGGGGATATTGCATCTTTTAGGGCTTTTCTAATTAATTTAGTAAGGGGTTGGCATACAATCTGGATTAGGAGCAAGAGTTAGAGGGGCCAGTAAGAGGTGAGGAAAAAGATGTAGGTGAGGCCAGCCCTTCTCAAGATTCCAGCATTGTAGATGTCTGTAGTGGGAGACCACTACTCTCTCTAGTGCTTGTGACTACCTCCACTGTATCCATCAGCTTCTCTTTCCTCTCTTATCAATCATCTTTTTGGCTCACACCTTAAATGTCAACCTCTAGATGTTGTTCTCAGACCACCACTATCCTTAGTCTGCATACTCTCTCCAAGGGCTCTTACTTACAAACTGTTTCCAAAGGATGCTTGTGACTGTATATTCAGCTACCTGTCAGACTGCTTTTCTGGTTTGTCTCTGTACCATGACCTCAGCACATCAAAAGCTAAAAGATTCCTTGGGGATTCCCAGGGAATCTGACCTTGAAGGCCAGCAGGATTTGATTACAAGACTTCCACAGGACTGGGGGAAACAGAGACTCCAGTCTTGGAGGGCACAAACAAAACCTTGCATGCACCAAGACTCAGAGGAAAGGAGCAGTGACCCCACAGGAGACTGAACCTGATAGTGTTGGAGGGTCTCCTGTGGAAGTGTGGGTCAGCCCTCACCACAGAGATGGGGGCACTGGCAAAAACAGTCTAGAAAGGTCCCCCTTGACATAAACCCTCTTGGAGGTCACCATTAACCCAAACATAGAGCCTGTAGACCCAAGAGCTGGGTCGCCTCAGGACAAAGAACTACCAGGGAGATAGCACAATACCACCCATCAGCAGACAATTAGATTAAAGCTTTACTAAGCAAGACCGTGCTCACCAGAGCAAAACCCAGTTTTCCCCACCACCAGTCCCTCCCATCAGGAAACTTACACAAGCCTTTTAGCCTCATCCGTCAGAGAGCAGACAGAAGAAGCAAGAAGAACCATAGTACCACAGTGACTAAAACAAAAGCCACGTTACATAAAGTTAATCAGCATGAAAAGGCAGAAAGTTATGTTCCAGATGAAGGAAACAAGGTAAAATCCCAGAAACAATGAAATGAAATGGAGATAGGCAACTTTCCAGAAAAAGAATTCAGAATAATGATAATGTATATGATTCAGGATCTTGGGAAAAGAACAGAGGCAAAGACTGAGAAGATGCTAGAAATGTTTACCAAAGACTTAGAAGAATTAAAGAACAAACAAACAGAGATGAATAATATACTAGAAGGAATCCATAGAAGAATAACTGAAGCAGAAGAATGGATAAATGACCTGGAGGGCAGAATGGTGGAAATCACTGCCTCAGAACAGAATATAGAAAAAAGAATGAAGAGAAATGAACACAGCCTCTGGGACCTCTGGGACAACATTAAACACACCAACATTTGCATTATAGGGGTCCCAGAAGGAGAATAGAAAGGACCTGAGAAAATATTTGAAGAGATAATAGCTGAAAATTTCCCAAACGTGGGAAAGGAAATAGTCAACCAAGTCCAGGAAGCACAGGGAGTCACAGGAAGGATAAACCCAAAGAGGAACACACCAAGATACACAGTAATCAAACTGACAAAAATTAAAGACAGAGATAAAATATTAAAAGCAACAAAGTATTGAAAGCAACATGAGAAAAATGACAAATAATATACAAGGGAATTCCCATTAAGCTATCAGCTGATTTCTCAACAGAAACTTTACAAGCCAGAAGGGAATGGCATGATATATTTGAAATGATGAAAGAGAAGAACCTACAATCAAGGATATTCTACCCAGCAAGACTTTTCTTCAGATTTGGTGGAGAAATCAAAAGCTATCCAGACAAGCAAAAGTTAAGAGAATTCAGCAACACCAAACCAGCTTTACAACAAATGCTAAAGGAACTTTTCTAGGCAGGAAACAAGAGAAGGAAAATACCTACCTATAGAAAATAAATCCCAAACAATTAAAAAAGTGGTAATAGTATCATATGTATCAATAATTACCTTAAGTGTAAATGAATTAAATGCACCAACCAAAAAACAGACTGGCTGTGCAGATGAAAATTTGCACATGTATGCACTTCCACTTACCACATCACTCTGCTTAACTCCCCAAATTGTATGTAATTATTTTATATTGTTAGGTTAATCATGTTCCCATTATGGCTTGCAACTGTAATAAATAAATAAATAGACTCATAGCATCAAAGAAAAACATACTTTAAAACTAAAGAAAAATAATTTCAATGAATGAAAATACCCTTGTCTTATCAGAGAAAGGGAATGTATATTAAAATTTGGGAGCTGAAATTAAAACCACTGAGATGAAAAATTCACCAAATGGGCTCAACAGAAAATGGATTCAACAGACCTGTAGAAAAATATAAATACATGTCAATGCAGTCCCAGAAAGAAAGGTTAGAATGAAACAAAATATTTAAGAAATATGGCTAAAACACAATATTAACTAAGAATTCCATATCCAATGAAACTGTTCTTTAAAAATAAAAGGAATAAAATAATGACTTTTATATAAACAAAAGCAGAGAATACATTGCCAGCAGACAGTACACTAAATCTATAGAAAGTAATACAAGAATGAATAATGTGTATATCTATATATTATATATATATACACACATCATATATACAAAAGTATTCATGTTATATATATAAACATATGTATATAAAATGTTATACAATATATTTCAGTAGATGCACAGCTATTTAAAGCAAACATTATGACACTGTATTTTTCTGTTTATAATGTATACCAGTTTGGTTCAGTTCAGTCACTCAGTCATGTCCGACTCTTTGGAACCCCATGAATTGCAGCACACTAGGCCTCCCTGTCCATCACCAACTCCCGGAGTTCACTCAGACTTACGTCCATCGAGTCAGTGATGCCATCAAGCCATCTCATCCTCTGTCGTCCCTTTTCCTCCTGCCCCCAATCCCTCCCAGCATCAGAGTCTTTTCCAATGAGTCAACTCTTCACATGAGGTGGCCAAAGTACTGGAGTTTCAGCTTTAGCATCATTCCTTCCAAAGAAATCCCAGGGCTGATCTCCTTCAGAATGGACTGGTTGGATCTCCTTGCATTCCAAGGGACTCTCAAGAGTCTTCTCCAACACCACAGTTCAAAAGCTTCAATTCTTCAGTGCTCAGCTTTCTTCACAGTCCAACTCTCACATCCATACATGACCACTGGAAAAACCATAGCCTTGACTAGACGGACCTTTGTTAGCAAAGTAATGTCTCTGCTTTTCAATATGCTATCTAGGTTGGTCATAACTTTTCTTCCAAGGAGTAAGCGTCTTTTAATTTCATGGCTGCAGTTACCATCTGCAGTGATTTTGGAGCCCCCCAAAATAAAGTCTGACACTGTTTGCACTGTTTCCCCATCTATTTTCCATGAAGTGATGGGACCAGATGTTATGATCTTCGTTTTCTGAATGTTGAGTTTTAAACCAACTTTTTCACTCTCCTCTTTCACCTTCATCAAGAGGCTTTTCAGTTCCTCTTCACTTTCTGCCATAAGGGTGGTGTCCTCTGCATATCTGAGGTTACTGATATTTCTCCTGGCAATCTTGATTCCAGCTTGTGCTTCTTCCAGCCCAACATTTCTCATGATGTACTCTGCATATAGGACAGGGGAGATAAATGGAAACATACTATTGCAGAGTTTCTAAACTATATGAAATTATTCAATATTAGTTTTAAATATATTAGAATATGTTACATATGCAATTACAATAAAATAATGCAAATCTATTTCTGCTTTATTGACTATGCCAAAGCCTTTGACTGTGTGGATCACAATAAACTGTGGAAAATTCTTCAAGAGATGGGAATACCAGATCACCTGACCTGCTTCTTGAGAAACCTGTATGCAAGTCAGGAAGCAACAGTTAGAACTGGGCATGGAACAACAGACTGGTTCCAAATAGGAAAAGGAGTACGTCAAGGGTGTATATTGTCACCCTGCTTATTTAACTTATATGCAGAGTATATCATGAGAAACACTGGGCTGGAGGAAGCACAAGGTGGAATCAAGATTGCCGGGAGAAATATCAATAACCTCATATATACAGAGGACACCACCCTTTTGGCAGAAAGTGAAGAGGAACTGAAAAGCCTCTTAATGAAGGTGAAAGAGGAGAGTGAAAAAGTTGGCTTAAAACTCCACATTCAGAAAGCGAAGATCATGGCACTGGTCCCATCACTTCATGGCAAATAGATGGGGAAACAGTGGAAACAGTGGCTGACTTTATTTTTCTGGGCTCCAAAATCACTGCAGATGGTGATTGCAGCCATGAACTTAAAAGATGTTTACTCTTGGAAGGAAAGTTATGACCAACCTAGATAGCATATTCAAAAGCAGAAGCATTACTCTGTCAACAAAGGTCCATCTAGTCAAGACTATGGTTTTTCCAGTGGTCATGTATGGATGTGAGAGTTGGACTGTGAAGAAAGCTGAGTGTGGAAGAATTGATGCTTTTGAACTGTGGTGTTGGAGAAGACTCTTGAGAGTCCCTTGGACTGCAAGGAGATCCAACCAGTCCATCCTAAAGGAGATCAGTCCTGGGTGTTCATTGGAAGGACTGATGTTGAAGCTGAAACTCCAATACTTTGGCCACCCGATATGAAGAGCTGACTCATTGGAAAAGACCCTGGTGCTGGGAAATATTGAGGGCAGGAGGAGAAGGGGAAGACAGAGGATGAGATGGCTGGATGGCATCACCGACTTGATCGATGTGAGTTTGAGTGAACTCCGGGAGTTGTTAATGGACAGAGAGTCCTGGTGTGCTGCGGTTCATGGGGTCACAAAGAGTCGGACATGACTGAGTGACTGAACTGCTGCTGCTGCTAAGTCACTTCAGTCGTGTCTGAATCTGTGCAACTCCATAGACGGTAGCCCACCAAGCTCCCCCGTCCCTGGGATTCTCCAGGCAAGAACACTAGAGTAGGGTGCCATTTCCTTCTCCAATGCATGAAAGTGAAAAGTGAAAGTGAAGTCGCTCAGTTGTGTCCTACTTTTAGCGACCCCATGGACTCCAGCTCACCAGGCTCCTCCATCCATGGGGTTTTCCAGGTAAGAGTACTGGAGTGGGGTGCCATTACCTTCTCTGAGCAACTGAACTGAACTGAATGCAAATCAATATAACTCTAAAACCAATAAAAAATGCAACACTAAAATATGTTTTGTTAACAAAAAAGAATGCAGGAAAGGAAAATTGAGGAACAAAACATAAATGCAACAAATAGAAAATAGTAGAACTTCATAAAACCCACATAATTATATTAATCATAAATGGACTAAAACTTCATTCATATCAAAAGGCAGAGATTGTTAGAATAATTTAAAATAAGTAAAAGCCAAGTATATTCTGTTTATGAAAGACACACTTTAAATACAAAGCCAGCCACAAATAGGTTGAAAGAAAAAAGATGGAAGAAGACATATTATACAAATCATAACAGCAACAATCTACAGTGGTATTTATTTCAGACAAAACATACCTCAAGACAGGGGTCAGGAATGGGGAGAAAAGGGATACCTCATGATCAAAGGATTACTATTTCGGGATTATGTAACAACTGCAAATGTATGTATAATAAATAAACAACAATAAGCAATAATAATTATTAGGGACTTAATCTTTTTCAGAATTTAGAAACTTTTTTTGAAAGTATTCAAGAGTATGTCAAAAGTATAAAAGATAAATATTGTGGTTGTGAAAGCTATGTATGCTTGTGTTCAGTCATGTCCTACTCTTTGTAGGCCATGGACTGTAGACCACCAGGCTGCTCTGTCCTTGGAATTTCCCAGGCAAGAATACTGGAGTGGCATTTCCTCTTTCTGGGAATCTTCCCAACCCAGGGATCCAACCCACTTCTTTTGTGTTTCCTGTATTGGCAGGTGGGTTCTTTACCACTGGCACCACCCAGGTTGTAAAAGGGACCTATGTTATCTGAGCACAGACTCCCCTGGTCATTTCAACACAGTTCAGTTCAGCAGCTCAGTTGTGTCTGACTCTTTGAGACTCCACAGACTACAGCATGTCAGGCTTCCCCGTCCATCACCAGCTCCCGGAGCTTGCTTAAACTCATGTCCATTGGGTCAGTGTGCCATCCAACCATCTTATCCTCTGTCATCTCCTTCTCCTGCCTTTAATCTTTCCCAGCATCAGGGTCTTTTCCAAAGAGTCAGTTCTTTGCATCAGGTGGCCAAAGTATTGGAGCTTCAGCTTCAACATCAGTCCTTCCAATGAATATTCAGGACTGATTTCCTTTAGGATTTACTGGTTTGATCTCCTTGTAGTCCAAGGGACTCTCAAGAGTCTTCTCCAACATCACAGTTGAAAAGCATCAATTCTTTGGTGCTCAGCTTTCTTTATGGTCCAACTCTCACATTGATACATGACTACTGGAAAAACCATAGCTTTGACTAGATGGACCTTTGTTGGCAGAGCAATGTCTGCTTTTAATATTCTGTTTAGGTTGGTCATAGCTTTTCTTCCAAAGAGCAAGTGCCTTCTAATTTCATGGCTGCAGTCTCCATCTACAGTGATTTTGAAGCCCAAGAAAATAAAGTCTGTCACTGTTTCCATTGTTTCACCATCTATTTGCCATGAAGTGATGGGATCAGATGCCATGATCTTAGTTTTTTGGATGTTGAGTCTTAAACCAGTTTTTCCACTCTTCTCTTTCACTTTCATCAAAAAGCTTTTTAGTTCTTCTTTGCTTTCTGCAATAAGGGTGATGTCATCTGCATGTCTGAGGTATTGATATTTCTCCTGGCAATCTTTATTCCAGCTTGTACTTCATCCAGCCCAGCATTTTGCATGCTGTACTCTGCATATATGTTAAATAAGCATGGTGACAATATAGAGCCTTGATGTACTCTTTTCCCAATTTGAATCAGTCCATTGTTCCATGTCCAGTTCTAACTGTTGATTCTTGACCTGCATACAGAAGGAAGGTAAGATGGTCTGGTATTCCCAGTCTCTTCAAGAATTTTCCAGTTTGTTGTGATCCACACAGTCAAAGGCTTTGGTGTCATCAATAAAGCAGAAGTAGATCTTTTTCTGGAATTCTCTTGCTTTTTATATGATCCAAAAGATGTTGGCAATTGGATCTCTGGTTCCCCTGCCTTTTAAAATCCAGTTTGAACATCTAGAAGTTCTTGGTTCACGTACTGTTGAAGTCTGACTTGGAGAATTTTGAGCATTACTTTGCTAGCGTGTGAGATGAGTGCAATTGTGTAGTAGTTTGAACATTCTTTGGCATTGCCTTTCTTTGGGATTGAGATGTAAACTGACCTTTTCCAGTCCTGTGGCCACTGCTGAGTTTTCCAAAACTGCTGGCATATTGAGTGCAGCACTTTCACAGCATCATCTTTTAGGATTTGAAATTGCTCAACTGGAATTCCATCACCTCCATTAGCTTTGTTTGTAGTGATACTTCCTAAGGCCCACTTGACTTCACATTCTGGAATATCTGGCTCTAGGTGAGTGATCCCACCATCGTGGTTATCTGGGTTATTTTTTTGGTATAGTTTTTCTGTGTATTCTTGTTGCCTCTTCTTAATATCTTCTGCTTCTGTTAGGTCCATACCTGTTCTGTCCTTTATTGTGCCAATTTTTGCATTAAATATTCCATTGATATCTCTAACTTTCTTGAAGAGATCTCTAGTATTTCCCATTCTATTATTTTCCTCTTTCCCATTTTATTGTTTCCTATTGTTTTCCATTTCAACACAAGGAAAATTCAAACTGTCTGTCTAATTATTTTTAGTAAAAAAAAATTCCTAGGCTTCTCTTTCTTATTTATAAATCTCAGTTCAGTTCAGTCACTCATTCGTGTCTAACTCTTTGTGACCCCACAAACCACAGCACAACAGGACTCCCTGTCCATCACCAACTCCTGGAGTTCACCCAAACGCATGTACATGGAGTCAGTGATGCCATCCACCCATCTCATCCTCTGTCATCCCCTTCTCCTCCTGCCCTCAATCGTTCCCAGAATCAGGGTCTTTTCCAATGAGTCAGCTCTTTGCATCAGGTGGCCAAAGTATTGGAGTTTCAGCTTCAACATCAGTCCTTCCAGTGAACACTCAGGACTGATCTCCTTTAGGATGGACTGGTTGGATCTCCTTGCAGTCCAAGGGACTCTCAAGAGTCTTCTCCAACACCACAGTTCAAAAGTTTCAATTCTCTGGTGCTCAGCTTTCTTTATAGTTCAACTCTCACATCCATATATGACTACTGGAAAAACCATAGCCTTGAATAGATAGACCTTTGTTGGCAAAATAATGTCTCTGCTTTGAATATGCTATTTAGGTTGGTCATAACTTTTCTTTCAAGGAGTAAGTGTCGTTTAATTTCATGGCTACAATCACCATCTGCAATGATTTTGGAACCCATAAAAATAAAGTCAGCCACTGTTTTCCACTGTTTCCCCGTTTATTTGCCATGAAGTGATGGGACCGGTGCCATGATCTTAGTTTTCTGTACGTTGAGCTTTAAGCCAACTTTTTCACTCTCCTCTTTCACTTTCATCAAGAGACTCTTTAGTTCTTCTTCACTTTCTGCCATAAGGGTGGTGTCCTCTGCATATATGAGGTTATTGATGCTTCTCCCAGCAATCTTGATTCCACCTTGTGCTTCCTCCAGTCCAGCGTTTCTCATGATATACTCTGTATATAAGTTAAATAAGCAGGGTGACAATACACAGCCTTGATGTACTCCTTTTCCTATTTGGAACCAGTCTGTTGTTCCATGTCCAGTTCTAACTGTTGCTTCCTGACCTGCATACAGGTTTATAAATCTATCACATTTAATATACTTTTTCAGTGTTTTTAAATTTTGTTTCTCCTTAAAGGTTGTTATTTATAGATATTTGAAAGCCAGTATATATAGTTCATTTCTTTCATCTTTCTGATTTTCTTTCTTGCTCTGCTACAACCAGCCAATTTTTACTTAATACAATATTATTCTCCTCTTTTACTTGATAAGCAAAAACATATCCACTATCTTGCATATGTAGCTCATTTTCATCACACTCTTTATTTTACATTCTTTTAAAAAAATTAATATTAATAAAACTGAAAGATTTTTGTGCATTCCTTTTTTGGTCATATTAACTGATGCGTACCTTATTATATACAGAAAAGAATATAGGTATATGAATATTGTATTGTCTAAGTATTCAAATGTTATTTACCAATGAAAAATTAATATCAATGCAAGATCTTAAAGTTAAGTAAGAATATGAATAAGTAAGAATATAGTTTTGATTGTACATTAAGTTCTTACAATTTGTAGTATTAAAAATTTCACTAGCATAACACTTTTAAAAGATACATATTATTATAACCTTATTTAATTAAACATTTTTTGTCATATAACATTATTTGTGCAAACAATAATTTTGACTGAAAGCCAATAATGAAAATTTGGAAAATTTTAATCTTGAGGAAACAAACTCTACCTTATGCCACCTAGAATATTGTACTTACATTATTTTTATAAGGTGGTAAAAACAAGGAAAAGACATAGAGTTTATTTTAAACTAAATATATTACATCAGTCTAATTTGTCCAAAGCATCTTGATAAGACTGTTACTTTTTCTAATATAATTCAAACACATTTGAATTCATAAACAAAATTTTAAATGTTCTTTAAACCATGTTTAAATTCTCTGATTATCTCCCTTTTTTATTTTGTAACCAAGTATATAACCAATTTCATTAACTCATTGGTAAGCTTTTATTATTTTTCAGAGCTGTAGGAAAACAGATTTTTCTCCACAGACTAGCCAAAATAAACCAAATACCAGGATTAAAAATTTTCCCTTTGAGAAACTCTTGAGTTTTTTCATACTTGCCTGAGTATTTCATGTATTATTTTTTCACCCTAAAAGTTAATAGGAACAGAAGTTGCCCCAATAGGTCTTAACAGACCTTTAATTGGATTTATTCCAATTTTATATTAGATGCGTTTATATGGATTAAATGTTCTTAGAGTTGAACATAACAGACAAATTTTAAAAGACTATTTGATCTCCAAAGTTTCTTGGGGGGGGGGCAGGAGAAAGAGAGGAAAAAGGATAAAAAAGGGGGAATGAGAGAGAGCTGGCTACAAATAGATATGGAAGGCACTACAGATCATCAAAGAAGGCTTGGATGCAGGAAAATATATTTTCATACACATATATACACCCACACATGGTGGGGTTTGTAGGGAGTGAAAGAGAGAGGAGACTGAAGTTACAGCTGATTTAAACAACTCAGGACCTTGATAATTCCATGAGGACCATATGAATAAAAGATGATACTTACTATTTCCCAAAGGAGGGTCACCTTTATATTAAAATGATACATCTTTTAGTTAGACAAAGTAGAGAATTTCTTCAGAGGAGTTTCTTCACTTTTGTTTTAAGGCACCCATTTCATTTTTGGGTCTTCTGAGAAGCAGGCAGTAAAACTTACTTAAATGTAAAAATATTTATTGGGAGACAAGTCCTTAAAGGGAAAGCAGGCATGGACAAGGTGACACATGTTAAGATAGGAAGGAAAGGTGGGAAAATTGGGTTTAAAATGCTTCATCCACAGTACAACTCTAAGAAAGGGTCAGTCAGGCAATGAGGGTGTTCTAAAGCAAAGGTTGCTTGTTAGGGGAGTCCTTGTTGGGCAGGAATTTCCCAGATATCATACTTCTGCAGTTCTAAGTTATTGGTTAAAAGCTACCTAGGGAATGTGTTAGTCCATGAAAGTGGGGAAGGTCAGTTGATTGCATTCCTTTCACAAGTTCTCTCTTAGAGGAGATCTGAGCAACTCACTCTCATGTCTGCTGCAGAACCTTCCAGAGAATAGTTTTGGTGGCCAAGGTGATTAAAATTGTCCTTGGGAACTTAAGACTTGTTGTTGTTGTTGTTCAGTCCTAAATTGTGTCCAACTCTTTGTGACCCCATGGATTGCAGCACGCCAGACTTCCCTGTCCTTCACTATCTTCCAGAGTTTGCTCAAGCTCATGTCCATTGAATTGGTGATGCCATCCAACCATCTCATCCTCAGTCACCCCCTTCTCCTCCTGCCCTCAATATTTCCCAGCATCAGGGTCTTTTCCAATGAGTTGGCTCTTCACATGAGGTGGCCAGATTATTGGTGCTTCAGCTTCAGCATCAGTCCTTCCAATGAGTATTCAGGATTGATTTCCTTTTAGATTGATTGGTTTGATCTCCTTGCTATCCAAGGGACTCTCAAGAGTCTTTTCCATTACCACAATTTGAAAGCATTAGTTCTTTGGCATTCAGCTTTCTTTATGGTCCAATTCTCACATCTGTACATGACTACTGGAAAAACCACAGCTTTACCTATACAGACCTTTGGTCTGCAAAGTTATGTCTCTGTCTTTTAATATGCCAGCATAGCTTTCCTTTCAAGGAGCAAAAGTCTTTTATTTATGACATTTAGAAAGGTAAATGCAAAAATGAGAATGCAAAGGTCAAAATTCTTTTAGGAAATAACGCAATTTACTAACAGACATCAGAGATGGGTGATTTGTCCTAAGGGCAAGTTCATCCTAACTTCTAACTCAAGAAGTCAGCAACCCTTTGCAGGTCAAAGCGTATGAAGAGAAGGGCTCTCCTAAAGTCATATTTTCATATACAGACCAGACTGAGAAATATTCTTAAACGTTTTCGACAGTGATCCAAGGCAAATTTTCTCTTAAAAAGAATGCCAGTCTATCAAGACCTTTTATTCAGTGGTTTTCAGGACCAGATTGGAATACAGAATTATGAAATCTATATTCATCTTCTAATATCTGGACTTTTTATAAACATATAATAATATAGATAATAGATGCCTATTATCTATTATGACTATTATGCTATTAAGCATACAAATGTTTAAATTTATGGCTTTGGTTGACCTTTACCAGCTTGAACAGCTGGAAGTTCATGGTTCACGTATTGCTGAAGCCTGGCTTGGAGAATTTTGAGCATTACTTCACTAGCATGTGAGATGAGTGCAATTGTGTGGTAGTTTGAGCATTCTTTGGCATTGTCTTTCTTTGAGATTGGAATGAAAATGGACCTTTTCCAGTCCTGTGGCCACTGCTGAGTTTTCCAAATTTGCTGGCATATTGAGTGCAGCACTTTCACAGCATCATCTTTCAGGATTTGAAATAGCTCAACTGGAATTCCATCACCTCCACTAGCTTTGTTCATAGTGATGCTTTCTAAGGCCCACTTGACTTCACATTCCAGAATGTCTGGCTCTAGGTCAGTGATCATACCATTGTGATTATCTGGGTCATGAAGATCTTTTTTGTATAGTTCTTCTGTGTATCCTTGCCATCTCTTCTTGATATCTTCTGCTTCTGTTAGGTCCATACCATTTCTGTCCTTTATCGAGCCCATCTTTGCATGAAATATTCCCTTGGTATCTCTAATTTTCTTGAAGAGATCTCTAGTCTTTCCCATTCTGTTGTTTTCCTCTATTTCTTTGCATTGATCGCTGAGAAAGTCTTTCTTATCTCTTCTTGCTGTTCTTTGGAACTCTGCATTCAGATGCTTATATCTTTCCTTTTCTCCTTTGCTTTTCACTTCTCTTCTTTTCACAGCTACTTGTAAGGCCTCCCCAGACAGCCATTTTGCTTTTTTGCATTTCTTTTCCTTTGGGATGGTCTTGATCCCTGTTTCCCATACAATGTCACGAACCTCAGTCCATTGTTCATCAGGCACTCTGTCTATCAGATCTAGTCCCTTAAATCTATTTCTCACTTCCACTGAATAATCATAAGGGATTTGATTTAGGTCATGCCTGAATGGTCTAGTGGTTTTCCCTACTTTCTTCAATTTAAGTCTGAATTTGGCAATAAGGAGCTCATGATCTGAGCCACAGTCAGCTCCCAGTCTTGTTTTTGTTGACTGTATAGAGCTTCTCCATCTTTGGCTGCAAAGAATATAATCAGTCTGGTTTCAGTGTTGACCATCTGGTGATGTCCATGTGTAGAGTCTTCTCTTGTGTTGTTGGAAGAGGGTGTTTACTATGACCAGTACATTCTCTTCGCAAAACTCTATTAGCCTTTGCCCTGCTTCGTTCCGTATGCCAAGGCCAAATTTGCCTGTTACTCCAGGTGTTTTTTGACTTCCTACTTTTGCATTCCAGGCCCCTATAATGAAAAGGACATCTCTTTTGGGAGTTCTAAAAGATCTTGCAGGTCTTCATAGAACCGTGAACCGTGAAATTCCAGATGTTCAAGCTGGTTTTAGAAAAGGCAAAGGAACAAGAGATCAAATTGCCAACATCCGCTGGATCATGGAAAAAGCAAAAGAGTTCCAGAAAAGCATCTATTTCTGCTTTATTGACTATGCCAAAGCCTTTGACTGTGTGGATCACAATAAACTGTGGAAAATTCTGAAAGAGATGGAAATACCAGACCACCTGACCTGCCTCTTGAGAAACCTATATGCAGGTCAGGAAGCAACAGTTAGAACTGGGCATGGAACAACAGACTTGTTCCAAATAGGAAAAGGAGTACATCAAGGCTGTATATTGTCACCCTGCTTATTTAACTTCTATGCAGAGTACATCATGAGAAACGCTGGGCTGGAAGAAGTGCAAGCTGGAATCAAGATTACCGGAGTAATATCAATAACCTCAGATATGCAGATGATACCTCCCCTATGGCAGAAAGTGAAGAGGAACTAAAAAGCCACTTGAAGAAAGTGAAAGAGGAGAGTGAAAAAGTTGGCTTAAAGCTCAACATTCAGAAAACGAAGATCATGGCATCTGATCCCATCACTTCATGGGAAATAGATGGGGAAACAGTGGAAACAGTGTCAGACTTTATTTTTCTGGTCTCCCAAATCACTGCAGATGGTGATTGCAGCCATGAAATTAAAAGACGCTTACTCCTTGGAAGAAAAGTTATGACCAACCTAGATAGCATATTGAAAAGCAGAGACATTACTTTGCCAACAAAGATTCGTCTAGTCAAGGCTATGGTTTTTCCAGTGGTTATGTATGGATGTGAGAGTTGGACTGTGAAGAAAGCTGAGTGCCAAAGAATTGATGCTTTTGAACTGTGGTGTTGGAGAAGACTCTCAAGAGTCCCTTGGACTGCAAGGAGATCCAAACTGTCCTGTTCTAAAGGAGATCAGTCCTGGGTGTTCTTTGGAAGGAATGATGCTAAAGCTGAAACTCCAGTACTTTGGCCACCTCATGTGAAGAGTTGACTCATTGGAAAAGACTCTGATGCTGGGAGGGATTGGGGGCAGGAGGAAAAGGGGACGACAGAGGATGAGATGGCTGGATGGCATCACCGACTCGATGGACATGAGTCTGAGTGAACTCCGGGAGTTGGTGATGGACAGGGAGGCCTAATGTGCTGTGATTCATGGGGTCGCAAAGAGTGGGACACAACTGAGTGACTGAACTGAACTGAACTGACCTTTACCACCTAAAGGTGGACTAGAGACCTTTCTCTATACTTTTTCTAAAAAATTTTAAGCTTTGATTTTTATTTTTAATTCACTTTGAGTTTTCTGTGTGTACAGGTAGAGGTTGAATTTACTAAGCAGAACTTTCTTTCCTTAGTGATTATCAAGGCCATCTTAATCATATGCCAGGTTTCTATGTATGCATTCATCTGTTTTTGAGCTCTTTCTTTTATTCTACTTGCATATTTGGTTGTATTTACACCAATCACATATTCTTTCAACAATTCTTGTTTTTGAATCTTGAAATATGATAGAGCAAGTCATTCTACCTTCTTTTTCAGAAATGTCTTAGCCAATTGTCATGATCACTTGCTCTCCCATATAAATTTTGAATGATATTGTTAAGTTTCAGAAAGAACTTTCTTGGAATTTGGTCTGAAATTTAATAAACCCATAGATTAATTTTGGGAGATCTGGCATCTTAACACATTTAATCTTCCTCTTCATGAACATAGTATAACTCTACATTTATTTTATTATTCTCTAATAGACAAAATTTGCACATCTTTTATTGGGTTTTCCCCTAGCCTCACTCTTGTTCTCTCTAGTTTTCCTTTCTTGTATATTATTTGCTTGGTTTTAATATTAAATAATAATCTCACAAAATAAGGTAGTAAGTATTTCTTCTGTTTCTAGTCTTTGAAAAAACTTGTGTAATTGATCTGCTCCTTAGGAGTTTAGTAGAACTCAACTATAAAATCATCAGGTCTGTTGTTTTATTTGTGGGAAGATTTTAAACTATTGATTCAATTTCTTTAATAGACAAGTATAAAGTCTAGTCAGATTTTCTGGTTCTTCTATCACCTACTTTTAGAAGTTGAATTTTTGAAAAATGTGTAAATTTTAACTAAGCTTACAAATTTATTGGCATATAGACATCAAAGGTATATTCTCATTAGTTTAATTCTCTGCTGATTCAATTTCACCTTTTTTTATTCCTAATATTTAATATTTGTGCTTTTCTTCTCATCCTCACACCCAGATTAATCTTACCATAAGCTTGTTTTGAATTAGTATATTCAAAGAACTAATTTTTGACTTTGGTTATCATCTATAATTTTTTTCTGTTTTATTATTTCTGCTCTTTACTGTCACTTATCTTTGGATTTATCTGGATGTTCTTTTTAAAACTTCTTAAATTCTTAACTTCTAAGTGGAATGTCTATCTCTTTCCTCTTTTCTCTGACATAAATCATAGCAATCTTTTTTGATCCATCTCCCAGAATAATGGAAATAAAACAAAAATAAAAAATGGGACCTACTTAAACTCAAAAGCTTTTGCATAGCAAAGGAAACAAAATGAAAAGACAACCTACAGACTGGGAGAAAATATTTACAAATGATATGACCAACAAAGGATTGTGTGAAAGTCGCTCAGTTGTGTCTGACTCTTTGTGACCCTATAGACTGTAGCCTGCCAGGCTCCTCTGTCCATGGGAATTCTCCAGGCCAGAATACTAGAGTGGGTAGCCAGCCATTCCCTTCTCCAGGGGATCTTCTCAACCCAGGGATTAGTCACTAAAATCTACAAATAGCTAATGAAGTACTGCATCATGAAAACAAACAACCCAATCAAAAAATGGGCTGAAGACCTAAAGACATTTCTCCAAAGAATATATACAAGTAGCCAAGAGGCACATGAAAAGATGTTCAACATTGCTGACTACTCTTGTCTAAAATGCCACGGATGGAGAGGCCTGGTGGGCTGCAGTCCATGGGATCGCTAGGAATCGGACACGACTGAGCGACTTCACTTTCACTTTTCACTTTCATGCATTGGAGAAGGAAATGGCAACCCACTCCAGTGTTCTTGCCTGGAGAATCCCAGGGATGGGGGAGTCTGATGGGCTGCCGTCTATGGGGTCACACAGAGTCAGACTCGACTGAAGCAACTTAGCAGCAGCAGCAGCAGAGAAATGCAAATCAAAACTACAATGAGATATCACCTTATACCAGTCAAAATGGCTATCATCAAAAAATCCACAAACAATAAATGCTGGAGAGGGTGTGGAGAGAAGGAACTCTCCTACACTTTTGATGGGAATGTAACTTGGTACAACCACTATGGAAAACAATATGGAGGTTCCTTAAAAAATTAAAAAGAGAGGTACCATATGACCTTGGGCATATATCTGGAGAAAAACATGATCCAAAAGAATACATGCACTTCAGTGTTTCATTGCAGCACTGTTGATGATAGCCAAGACATGGAAGCAACCTAAATGACCATTGATAGAGTAATGGATAAAGAAGATGTAGTACATACATACAATGGAATATTACTCATCCATCAAAAAAGAATGAAATAATGCCATTTGTAGCAGCATAGATGGACCTAGAGATTGTCATACTGAGTGAAGTAAGTCAGACAGAGAAACAGAAACATTAGGTGACATCCATTATATGTGGAATCTAGAAAGACATGATGCAAATGAATTTATTTACAAAACAGAAACAGACTCAAGGACTTAGAGAACAAATTTATGGTTGCTGGGGAAGGATAGGGGGAATGGCTAGCTAGGGAATTTGAGATGGATGAGTATACACTGCTATGTTTATCAGCATCTTTGAACATTTGTCTAAGATGGATGGTCGGCAGGGACCTATTGTGTAGCACAAGGAACTCTGCTCAATGTTATGTGGCAGCCTAGAGGGGAAAGGAGTTTGGGAGTGAGAGGATACAGGTATATGTGTGGCTGAGTTCCTTTGCTGTGTACCTGAAACTATCACAATATTGTTAATCAGCTATGATATAATACAAAATAAAAATTTTAAAAATTCTTCACTTAGTACTGCTTTGGACTTCCCTTGTGACTCAGCTGGTAAAGAATCTGCCTGCAATGCCGGAGACCTGGTTCAATCTGTAAGTTGGGAAGATCCCCTGGAGAAGGGAAAGCTACCCATTCCAATAGTCTGGTCTAGAGAATTCCATGGACTGTATAGTTCATGGGGTCACAAAAAGTCAGACACGACTGAATGACTTTCACTTAGTACTGCTTTAGCTTTATCGCATAAGCTTGATCTATAGTTTCTAAGCTATTATTCGATTATAAATGGGTTAAAAATCACATTTTCATTATTATCTTTTTAACCAAGGAGTGATTTATAAGAATTTTTGTACATTTTCAGATGTATTTTCTTTTGGTAAACTGTCTTATGTTATTGATTTCTAACTAAGTTGCATTGTGGCTAGCAATGTGGTTAAATGATAATGATTTTTTGAAATTTGTTGTGACACTTTGTTGCTATTGTTTAGTTGCTAAGTTGTGTCCAGCTCTTTGCAACCCCATGAATTGTAGCCTGTCAGGCTCTTATATGGTGAATATTTAAATATTCCAAATTTACTGAAAAGAATGGATGTTTTAATTGTTGAGTGTAGGGTTCCATATATGTCTAATGTTAATCTTACTAATTATAAAGTTTGTATCTTTCATATATTTATAGATATTTTAATTTTATTGGCTTGTCTTTAATTAATAGATGACATAATAAAGGCCATATATGATAAACCTACAACTAGCATCATACTTAATGGTCAAAAGCTGAAAGCATTTACTCTAAGATCAGGAATAAGACAAGGATGCCCACTCTTACCACTTTTATTCTACATGGTACTAGAAGTCCTAGCCACAGCAATCAGACAAAAACAAAAAATGAAAAGAATCCAAATTGGAGAGGATGAATAAAAACTGTTACCATTTGCAGATGACATTGATACTACATATGCTGCTGCTGCTGCTGCTGCTGCTAAGTCACTTCAGTCATGTCCGACTCTGTGCGACCCCATAGACCGCAGCCCACCAGGCTCCCCTGTCCCTGGGATTCTCCAGGCAAGAACACTGGAGTGGGCTGCCATTTCCTTCTCCAATGCACGAAAGTGAAAAGTGAAAGTGAAGTCACTGAGTCGTGTCCGACCCTCAGTGATTCCATGGACTGTAGCCCACCAGGCTCCTCTGTCCATGGGATTTTCCAGGCAGGAGTACTGGAGTGGGGTGCCATTGCCTTCTCCAGATACTACATATAGAAAGTTCTAAAAATATCACCAAAAAACATTAGAAGTAATAAATGAATTCTGTAAAGTTGCAGGATATAAAATTAATACATGGAAATCTGTTACTCTTCTATACACTAACAACAAACTATCAGAAAGAGAAATTAAGTAAACAATACTATGTATAATTGCTTCAAAAAGAATAAAATACCTAGGAATACATCTATTCTAGGAGGTAAAAGACCTGTACTCAGAAAACTCTAAGATATTGATGAAAGAAACTGAAGGTGATATGAACAAATTGAAAAATATACCATGCTCATGGACTGGAAGAATAGATATTGTTAAAATGACCATACTCTCCAAGGCAATCTACAGATTCAATGCAATCTCTATCAAAATACCAATGGCATTTTTTTCATAGAATTAGAACAAATAATTCTAAAACTTATATGAAAACACAAAAGACCCTGAAGAGCAAAAACAATCTTGAGAAAGAAGAACAAATCTGGAGGTATTCTATTTCCTGGGTTCAGACTACATTACAAAACTATAGTAATCAAAACAATATAGTAATGCACAAAAGCAGACACAAGGATCAATAGAACAGAGTAGAAAACCCAAAATAGATCCATGTTTATATGGTCAATTAATGTACAACATAAGGGACAAGAATATATAATGGGGAAAAGAGTCTTTTAGTAAGTGGTATTGGGAAAGCTGAATAACAACATTCAAAATAATCAAACTTGACTACTTTTTCATACCATATACAAAATATAAAATAAACTCAAAATGGATTAGTTAAGTATAAAACCTGAAACCATAAAATTCCTAGAAGAAAACATAGTTAGTACACTCTTTGACATCTTCCATCTTAGCACTATTTTTTTTTAATCTGTCTCCTCAGCCAAGGCAAACAAAAGCAAAAATAAACAAATGAGACTACATGATACCAAAAAGCTTTTGCACAGCAAAGGAAACATGAAAAGGCCATCCACTGAAGAGGAAACGATATTTGCAAACAATGTATCTGATAAAGTTCAATATTCAAAGAGCTCATATAACTCAAAGTTTTAAAAATCTGATTAAAAAATGAGCAAAGGACATGAATAGACATTTTTTTCCCATGGAAGATATACAGATAGCCAATAGACACATGAAAAGATAATCTCCATCATTAATCATCAGGAAAGTGCTAATCAAAATCACAATGAGATATCAGCTCACATCTGTCAGAATGGCTATTATCAAAAAGCAAACAACTAACAAGTGTTGGTGAGGATGTGGAGAAAAAGGAACACTCATATTGTTGATAGTAACATAAATTGGTACAGTCGCTATAGAAAATGGTGCCTGTTTCAAAATTAAAAATAAAGCTGCCATAAGATCCAGAAATTCTACTTCTGGGTATTTTTAAAAAACAAGCAAACAAACAAAAACACTAATTTAAAATGCTATGTATCCCCTATGATCATTGCAGTGTCATTTACAGTGGTGAAGATGAAGATATGGAAGCAATCTAAGTGTTCATTGATAGATTAATGGATAAAGAAGATGTGATTGATATATATACATATATATATGAATATATGATGGACTATTACTCATCTATAAAAAAGAATGAATTCTTGCTATTTGTGACAACATGCATGAACCTAGCCTGGAGAAGGAAATGGCAACCCACTCCAGTATTCTTGCCTAGAGAATCCTGTGGACAGAGGAGTCTGGTAGGCTGCTGTCCATGGGGTCGCAGTTGGACACGATTGAAGCAACTTAGCAGCAGCAGCAGCATGAACCTAGAGGGTGTTATGCTAAGTAAATAAGTCAGACAGAGGAAGACAAATACCATATGTTTTCACTTATAGGTGGAATCTAAAAATCAAAATAACTGAACAAACACAACAAAACAGAAATAGATTTATAGATACAGAGAAAAACTGGTGGTTGTTAGAGGCAGCAGGTGGGGAGATGAGTAAAACAGATAAGGGAGATAAAGGAGTGCAAATTCCAGTTACAAAATAAATGTCACTGGGATGAAATGTACAGGAGGAGGAATGTAGTCAATAACATTGTAATACTTTTATATGGTGACAAATGGTAATGACTTATTATGGCAATTATTTTTTAATGTATAGAAATATCAACTCACTATGTTATACACATGGAACTGACATAGTGTTATAGGTCAAATAGACTTAAATTTTTAAAAAAGGTTGACAGATGTGTAATAAAATCTTCCACTATGATAATGTATTTATCCATTTCTTTTTATAGTTCTATTGGTTTTTTATTTATATGATTGATCATTTTTGCTATGTTTATGTATGGTTAGAATTGTTATATATCTTCCTGCCAAATAAAACCTTTCATCATTACTTAGTGATATATGACCTTAGTAATTTTGTGTTAGCTTCTATTTCATTTGATACTATTATAACTAACTCTGGCTTCCTCTTGTTTTGAATTTTCTTGTAATGCCCTTTACCATCCTTTTGCTTTCTGCCTTTTATAGCCATATGTATTGCATTTCTTCTCTTGTAAATAATCCTGGTAGTTTTTTTTCTATTCAGTGTGATAATCTCTGTATTTAGCTGATGAATTTATTTTTTGTGATTACTAACATATCTAGACTTATTTCTGCTGGGAAACAATTCTCCGTAAGTCTCTTCTGTTTCTGCATATCTTTCAAGAGAGGTACTGAGTGCCTTTTGTTCAAAACTAGCTTTTCAAGGATGTTTGTGTAGTGAATAGCCTCAGAAGAGAGAGATAGTGTCTCCCTATGGAGCAAAGGGCATTTTTACTTACAGCCTTGGAAGATAGAGATGGAGTCTCTCTCCAGAGCAAAGAGCAAGAATGCTTACTATTCATCATCAAAGATTCAGGTTTCCCAAGCTCAAGGTTCCTCTTCTGTAACACAACCCACTTCATGTGCAGGTGTCATCTGGCCATCTCTTATCGCACTGTGGGAATTGTGCTTTAGAGAATAGGCACAAAAATGCTGATATGCTGGCTACTGCTTCTGCTGTGAGTAATAAATCATCTCTTGTCTTTGACCCAGGAGTTGTGTGTCTTCTACCAGTATCCATGAAACTGTGGCAGGCTAACTTATAAGTAGGGTAAAACCTTAGTCTATTCACAATCCTTGATGATTTCTGTTATATTATTTAGTTTTTTCCCCACTTGTCTTTTCCATCCTATTTCCTTTCTTCTTTGTCTTCTATTGGATCCATTAAGTATTCCCTTACTCCCCCACCTTCCTATCCTCTCTTCTGGTTTGAAAGTGAGATTTTCCATTGCTATTATATACTCTCCTCCTAGTACTTAGAATAACTGATCATCCACTCCTGACGTGTATACTATTAATGTTTAATATTTAACTATATTTTGTGTTTTTCTCAACCTCACAAATTGAATATCATCACTTCATACAGTCAATATTTAAGTTTATTACCATATTAACTAATCTATTCACTAATCATTTCCTCTTATATATTGTCTTCCTACTGTTTCTTCCTAGTGAAATTACAAAACATCAAGGATGAAGATTTAAAAGCAGTCACAGTGAAATGGGAGATCATCTCAAAGTGAATGAAAATTAGACACGAATCCATAGACACTGACACGAAATTCAACATATACCAAGCCATATAAATAAAAGAATTCCATGTATAGACATGGATCTGGAAATGTCCTTTCAAAGTCTTTGTTTGAACGTTTCTTTGATCCTAATTTTGGAATTTTTTTTGGGTGGTATTCATTTCTACATTGATAAATGTTCTCTCTGAACACATTGAAAGTATTGTTTCATTGTTTTCTGGGTTAATTGTTGATGTTCAGGAGGGTGCTATTTGTGAAATTGTAGCTCTTTTGAAGGTGATCTCTCTTCTGTTGCTATTTCTAAGATCTTTTTAATTTTGATGTTGTACAATTTCCTTAAAATGTGCCAAAACAGAAACTTCTTTTTTATGTATAGGCTTTGGTATATGTTGGGCTTCCTGTATCTAGATTCATGTTTGATAATAGGCCTGGAAAATACATGTCTTTGATTTTTGCCTCTTTCCCATTCTGTTTTCTCATTCTGGAACTCTGGTTAAACATCTTCTCTTTTTCATATAACCTCGCTTTTACAAATTCTACTTCTTTTGTTTCTGTATGCTGCAATCTGGGTAGTTTGTTTTGATTCATTTCCTTTTCAACTGTGTCTAATCTTCTTTATACTCTATCCAGTGAGTTTTCAAAAATAATTAAATTTTAAGTGAAAAGTGTAAGTAAAAGTAAAGTTGCTCAGTCGTCCGACTCTTTGTGACCCTGTGGACTGTAGCCTATCACGCTTCTCCATCCATGGGATTTTCCAGGCAAGAGTACTGGAGTGGGTTGCCATTTCCTTCTTCAGAGGATCTTCCCAACCCAGGGATTGAACCCAGGTCTCCCACATTGTAGGCAGACGCTTTACTGTCTGAGCCACTTATTCAATTCCTTTATTAAATTATTTTTAGTAGTTTTTGTTCTTTAACCATTTAAAATTTCTGTCTCCTTTAAAAAATATTTCATATATAGATACCTCAAAAGCATTATCCAAAATTTCAGTAACTGAGGCACTTGTTGGGAAGGATATCTAAATTTTCTGTTTATTTTTTTTTTGCTGAATCTCCCTCCTGGTGGCGCATTTCCTTGTGCCGTGTTTTCATTTTTAATTGTGAATTCAAGATTGATCCAACTTAATCTGTGTAAATCCTTAGGAGTAAGAGAGTGTTTACCTTTATTTTTATTGGGTGCCACAGTTCAATTCAGTTGCTCAGTTGTGTCCAACTCTTTGAGACCCCATGGACTGTAGCACTCCAAGCTTCCCTGTCCATCACCAACTCCTGGAGCTTGCTCAAACTCATGTCCATCAAGTCGGAGATGCCATCCAACCATTTCATCTTCTGTCATCTCCTTCTCCTGCCTTCAATCTTTCCCAGCATCAGGGTCTTTTCCAATGAGTCAGTTCTTTGTATCAGGTGGCCAATGTATTGGAGTTTCAGCTTCAGCATCATCCTTTCAATGAATATTCAGGACTTATTTCCTTTAGGATAGACTGATTGTATCTTCTTGCTGTACAAGGAACTCTCAAGAGTCTTCTCCAACACCACAGTTCAAAAGCATCAATTCTTCAGCACTCAGCTTTCTTTCTAGTCCAACTCTCACATCCATACATGACTACTGGAAAAACCATAGCTTTGACTAGATGGACCTTTGTTGGCAAAGTAATGTCTCTGCTTTTTAATATGCTGTCTAGTTTGGTCATAGATTTTCTTCCAAGGAGCAAGTGTCTTTTAATTTCATGGCTGCACCATCCACAGTGATTTTGGAGCCCAAGAAAATAAAGTCTCTCACCGTTTCCAATGCTTCTTCATCTATTTGCCATAAAGTGATGAAACTGGAAGCCATGATCTTAGTTTTTCAAATGTTGAGTTTTAAGCCAACTTTTTCACTCTCCTCTTTCACTTTCATCAAGAGACTCTTTAGTTCCTCTTCACTTTCTGCCATAAGGGTGGTGTCATCAGCGTATCTGAGGTTATCGATATTTCTCCTGACAATCTTGATTCCAGCTTGTGCTTCCTCCAGTCCAGCATTTCTCGTGATGTACTCTGCATATAAGTTAAATAAGCAGGGTGACAATACACAGCCTTGATGTACTCCTTTTCCTATTTGGAACCAGTATGTTGTTCCATGTCTGGCTCTAACTGCTGCTTCTTGACCTACATGCAGATTTCTCAGGAGGCAGGTAAGGTGGTCTGGTATTCCCCGAAGAACTATGGAAAGAGATTCATGGCATTGTACAGGAGGCAGTGATCCAGACCATCCCCAGGAAAAAAAAAGTGCAAAAAGGCAAAATGGTTTTCTGAGGAGGCATTACAAATAGCTGAGAATAGACAAGAAGCTAAAGACAAAGGAGAAAGGAAAGATATATCCATGTGAATACAGAGTTCCAAAGAATAGGAAGGAGAGATAAGAAAGCCTTCCTCAGTGATCAATGTGAAGAAATAGAGGAAAACAATAGAATGGCAAAGACTAGAGATTTCCTCAAGAAAATTAAAGATACCAAGAGAACATTTCATGCAAAGATGGGCATAATAAAGGACAGAGATGGTGTGGACCTAACAGAAGCAGAAGATATTAAGACGAGGTGGATCACAGAAAAAGCAAGAGAATTCCAGAAAAATATCTACTCCTGCTTTATTGATTATGCCAAAGCCTTTGACTGTGTGAATAACAAGAAGCTGGGAGCCACAGGATTTTATTAATCTTGAACTATTTTAGTTTCTAGACTGAGTAGATTCCTGACCTATGAGTATCCTACATTTGAACTCCTAGGATAGCAAATTTTTTGGAGAGACTAATACAATTACTATGATTTTTGTTATTGCTGCATCTGTTGTTCTTTTCTACCTAGAATTATCAAAGCAAAAAAGCTCCCATTCCAGGCTCCCATTACTGGCAGGTGGATAATTTCACCCCTTATTTCACCCATGGTGGCACTCTTTTCAAGGGGTTTGGCTTGAGTTGAGAAACTATGGCATATTTCCTACATTTTTCTTGAGACCATGATTTAGTCTTCCCTTACCCTGCACAATAATTAATCCCTAAGGCTTTGGTTGCTAAATTCACATTTTCTTTCAGGGCTTTACAAGATTTTGCTCTTAGTTATCATTTATATTTTGTTTTTTGTTATTTTCATTAAAAAATTTCATCTTGTGTTGGTTTTTTTTTTTCGACTTTAAGAAGAATTTCTCTCTATTATTAATCTTTAAAATTAAGTCTTTTACAGCACAGATAGTTTCTGTTTATTTTTATCTCAGTTAGATGTTTAACTAACAATAACTGTTGTTTAGTTACAACGTATTCAGGATCTAGTCATTTTATTACAATAAGAAGGCCTTTTGGAATTTCTAGCCTTCCAAGCTAACAGAAGAGATGTCTCTCTTGTTAGATTTTTTAATTTAATAAACCATGTTTTCTTTTTTATTAAAAAATTTTTAAACTTTTTATTTTGTATTGGGGTAAAGCTGATTAACACTGTTGTGATAGTTTCAGGTGAACAGCAAAAGGACTCATTCATTCATATACATGTATCCATTCTCCCCCAAACTCCCCTCCCATCCAGGCTGCCACATAACAATGAACAGAGTTTCATGTTCCATGTGGTATACAGTAGGTCCTTGTTGGTTATCCATTCAAAATACAGCAGTATGTTCATGTCCATCCCAAACTCCCTAACTATCTTTTACCCCCATTGTCCCCCCTGGCAAGCAAAAGTTCATCGTGTAAGTCTGTGTTTATTTCTTAAACTATGTCTTCTTTATTGGCTTCTTTCCTGAAGCTAAATAACAATCTAGAATCCCTGTGTGTGGTTGAAAGGCAGAGGAGAAATTGTTTCCCAATAACTGATTTGCAGTTTCCAGAATCTATCTTTTTAGTTGCAATTGAGACCATATATGTCCATCCCCATTTAATGTCTTGACTGCATTCCTGGTCTCCATAATTCCATAAAAATTATCAAGTGGTAAATTTGTTTGGCATGTTCTCTCTCTGTTTTCGTCTATATAATCCATTTGGATCTGGAAGTGTCCAGATGCTATCTCCTCATCTCTCTTGGAATTCAGCTTTTCTTACTAGCTGATTGAAGATTATTTCTTTTAATTGAAAAGTAGAAGTTTTAATACACAAATTGTGGATGAGTTGGCAGGTGAAAAATTACCATATGAGTGGCTTCTCTTGTCAATAAGAGAAATCCATAGGCTATGAATCTTATGCTCACAGGGCTCTAAGTCATTTAACTTGGTGTGTGTCCCTCCTGACTTGACCTTCTTCATGATGTGGACATCTGGGTGCTTTTCAGGAACATCTGCCACTGCCTGGCCTCTCTTTCTGGGCTTTCCCTGCTACTCCTGGGTGAGTTTCTCCTAAAGGAAGGTGTGCTCTATTCTCCTGATGCCCGGGTCCCATTGCCAAGCTCCCTATTTTAATGTAGTCATGGGGGCTCTTGGAGTTCTACAAACTGGGGCTCCTGCTAAGTATTACAGGATCCTGGTGTGGGGCACATATTTAAAGCTTTAGAGTTAAAATACTGGTATGCATGCGGGTGGCACTGGGTTGGCTCCACAAAGCTGGGCAGCATAATAAGGATGAAGAAGTCAACGCATAGTTCTGAACTCTGAGGTTAAGCCTCATCAGATTTCAGGGAGACCAGGCACAGAGGTACCTGGATACCATAGTGATGCTCTGAAGTTTGAAGTGATAGTCCATCATCCAAGGCAGGAGCTTCTTGGTTGCTTGAGGCCTGCTGCAGTTTTTAAGCTGGTGGTGTTTGTTTGTTTTTGCTTTTTATCTTTATGCTTCACCCATGTGCCTTGAGTTCAAAGCAGTGGCCACACTGGTTTCCTCAGGGTCATAACTCCTTGGCAGAAGCAGCCAATGTGGACTAAAGGGAGGGTTAAAAGGACCTGACTTTTCCAGGGATCCTAGCCTCCTCCTGTCTTCTTGTTATCATTGCCACATAGAATTGGGCAGAGATCCTGCCCACAGGTCCCCAAAGAGACAAAGGTAGATCACATTTAAGGAATAGAGGGAGCATTTGCTTGAATTCTGATGAGAAGTATGACATGAGTAAAGGGAAGGAAAAGAAGAAGTGTATTATCCCACTGCATGTTTCTGCAGCTGCAGCAGCAGATGTGTGTTGCAGTCTGGGTGCAGTGCACATATCCAGCAGTGAAAACCTTGGTGTCACATTCCTGTGTCCTTGCTTGTCTGTCTTCCCCTACCAGGATAAGAATATTTTTAGCCCAGGGACACTGTTTTATCTTTACATCCTGCCTACCCCACTTAGTGGGTGTTAAGGCCTTGGGCAATTTCATTCATTCTAAGTTTTTGTTTCCTCATCTGTGAAATGGGAATGATATAATAGTACCTACCTCAGAGTGTTGTTTTGAAGATCAGAGCAGGTCAAATGAATACTCAGTGAACTAAGCACATTTTCACTCCATTTTATTCAGTTTCAAGAAGTTCAAGCCAAATGGTCTTCATGTTGTTAAACGGTGTGGGATTGTGTGTAATGGTCCAAGTTCTTCCATCATGAGTGGTTGGAGAAAAAAGCCAGTGACCCACCCTTCTTTGACTTCCCCATTTCCCTCTCCTATCTAGATTCTCATGGGCTAGGTGTTGGGTAAGGATGGGGAACCCCATACTGCTGAAAAACTGCCTTTAAAGTCGTCAGAACCAAAGGTAAGGAGCCAAAATCAAAGATTACCTTGTTTTTTGGAGTGTATCACTGGCTATTGTCCCCATCAAACAAAGCCCTTTCATCAGAGGTTCTTAAAACACTTTTTTCCCCTCCTTTATTTTCCTTTGAAATAAGCTGGGCAACAATTAATTTCAGAGAGAGAGAGAGAAAGATAATTCAACAAGGATCTATTACTACTCTCAGCTTCTATTGCTGTAATGAAAATCTATTTCCTTTCCCTTTTGTGTCCCATATAATTTAATGCCCATTTTATTAATGGTCTGAAATAATTACGGAACCCTTTGTGATTCTCAAGTATGTTTCATTTAATTGTGCAATAAATGCCTAATCTCTTCCTCCATCTGAAGCTATTATGGCGTTAAAATTAACAATTATGCAGCAATGCGCCGGGGTCCATAGAAATCACTCCAGATAACTAGACATATATAAATCATTCATGAGAACAATTTCTGAAAAGAGACGGAGGGGAAAAAAATTGTGTTGAAAATGACATTGGGAAGCCAAGGGCCCAGCCTGTAAGAAGATAGTAACACCTTTAAAAAATCTTTTTTTCTTTCCTTTTTTGTTATTATTATTTTATTAATTGTGTATGTGGCATAGCCCTCTCCCCCACTTCTATTAGCCTGACAGATATTTTCAGAATTAATTAACTGTTAGCTCTGAGGATAAATTGTTCATTATCAATTTTCCCCCCTCTTTCTTTCTTTCCTTTTATAATTTTTCTTTTTCTTTCAGGCCAGCAATTACACTCCCTGCCTTTCTCCAGAAGCTCCTGTTCTGCACAGCTATCCAAATGGGAAAAGTGCTTTTTCTTTCATCCCTATTCACTCCTCCTCTTCTCCCTTTTGTGGGATTTAATAACCATGGCTGATAGGCTCATGCTGGACAGAGAGGTTAAGTTTGTTGTCTCAGCACTTTGCTGACAGGGGATAGTGCAGGAATTCTGTAACTTCTAACCAGCCCTGTGGGGTTGCCTAGGACTTGGCCCACACAGGCATAGTCTATAAACAGTGTTCAGAAACCCTGCAGTCCCAAACATTCTGCTTATCTAAGAGCACGTCCACTGGTGTTGCTAAAGCCCTCCTCTATTTTTTTTAAACATTCCTGAATCCCAAGAGATTCCCAGAAAATAACCTCCAGTCCACGCCCTACCCCAGGACTGGTATGTGCATGCATGCAAACACACACACACACACACACACAGATGCACACACATGCACACAAATGCTTGTTATGCAGCAATAAGCAGGGTCAAAAAACCAAGTGCCCTCAGGGTCAGGTAAGAAATACAGATGAATGAAGTGGGTGAAATGGGGAAAATTGGAGATCCCATACCCTACCTGAAGCAGGCAGCTGCGACCCAACTTCCAGCCATTGATGCTTTTGGGGAATGCGGGCTTGATGTAGCCAACACTTCAAGGGAAGCCTGAAATTTGGACTTCCCTGGTGGTCCAGTGGTTGGGAATCCATCTGCCTACGTGAGGGATGCAGGTTCCATCCCTTGTCTGGGGGGACTCCACATCCCCTGGGGCAGCTGGGCCCATGTGCTGCAACTGTTGAAGCCCGGGTGCCCTAGAGCCCATGCTCTGCAACAAGAGAAGCATGTTACTGCAACCAGAGAGTAGTCCTCACTTGCCACAACTAGAGAAAGCACTCACACAGCAATGAAGCACAGCCAAAAATACATCAATAAATAAAAATTTTTCAAAAAGAGAAGCCTGAAACTTTAATATGTCAACTAATTGTTGATAATGAATTTAGAAAAACTGAAAACAGCATAGGCTAAATAGGCAGGATGGATTCTGGTTGGGACTGCAACTTGTGGGCACTGAAAGATTGATACTTATTTCTTGAATTTGGTCCAGCAGAAGGTTCCTGGAAGGGACGGGCTGAGCCCACTGTCTCTTGGCTGTCCGTGCTCCTCAACCACCAGGGCTTGGGTCTTTTGGGTCTGGGGAATGTGTCTGATGTTGCTCTGAAGGTTGAGCTCCATAATGAAAAGGATATTGGGGGAGGAGAGGGATCACCTTTGATTTCCTGTAAAACGTTCACCAGTTCTAAATTATTAGTTTAAGTACAGAAGAATCATTGGGCTGGAAGTTGAGGGTGACAAGTCCATTTGTGCTCATGTTCCTGGTGATTTAATAAGTGATTTGGCTCCATATTAATTGATGGCTCATGGGATTTAGAGTTCAAATGTGCCTGGTGTGATGATGCTAGAAATATGGGCTTGTTGATGATAGTTAAAATTTATAAAGAACATGTTACCTATTAGGACCTAAACCATGTAATTGATATTAGATTAATTTAATCCTCTTTGTAACCTTTTTAGGTAGGTATTATTATCATTTCCATTTCACAGGTGAAGAAACTGAGAAGTAAAGGAACATGCAGCAGACAATTTAGTGTGAACAGCAAAGGCAATATTCAAAGCCATGGCTGTCTGAGCCCAGAGCTTGCTTGGCACTTGGTAAAACTCAGCAAGATCAAACACAAAGGTAGGACATGACTTGAGAAAATTTAGTAAATGATAGAGTTAAAGGCACATCAACACAGAACTAGACAGTTTATAACATGTTTCAATGTTCATTGTCTAACTGGGAGATGTGTTAACTATTACGGACAGCAAACTGATAAACATGTCAATATCATTGTACTTCTTTCCAGGGAAGCCAGGCGTGCTGAAATCCATGGGGTTGCAAAGAGTTAGACATGAGTGAGCGACTGAACTTAACTGAACATCCTCACCAACAGGTCCTCTGTCATTTCATTGGCTATATAGCATTCCTTCATAAGACAGAGATACACTAAAATGTCAGACTTCATGGTTTTCATCTAACTTTTAGTTAAACCTTTCTTCTAAAACAAACTGATTTTTTTGCTCCCAAGGTTAAGTGAAAAGCCACCTTAATTCATGCTGACACACCCCCATAGAATAAAACATTGACTGGGCTGGTACTTCGGGATATCAGGGAAGTTTGACATCCAAATCCCTTATAAGTCTTTCCACCATTTCAATATTCATTAATTAACTGCTTATACAAATAAAAGAGCAGGAGCTAATTCTTAGCATTAATACTTCCATCTACTTATTTTACTCTAGTTTCTGTCTCTTTTTATAAGTACTATCCCTAGTTTTCTCCTCCAGCAAAAAATGAAGCATACTGTTTGCAGTTTGCATGTATGTAGCCTGGAATCACCAGCAGTAAGGTTTCATTTCAGAATTTTGTGATTTTCCTGGTCAGCAGCCTTAGACTGATCAATAAAGAGCACTACGAAATTTTGTTACCAAACTTGTGACTCAGATATCTAACTCTCTACCTTTGGCTTACAGATAAAATGCCTTTAAGAGAAACACATTAAACGTTTAAACAGAATATCCACTTCTAAACAATAAATCACCTGGGACTTGCTTTCAGTGGTAGAATATCTATCCCACCCCTGAAGACCTTTTAAAAATAGGATAATAATAAAAAGCTGACATTTATTGAGCACTTATGATCTGCGAGGCACTGGGCTTTGCAAGCATTAATTTATTTGCTTTCACAGTAATCCGACGAGGCAGGTTTTTTCTTTTTTTATCCTATTGAACAGATAAGGAACCAAAGCTTAGAGTTTTAAGTAATTTGCCCAAGGTCACACAGGTAGTAAATGGAAGAGTCTGTATCCCTCACAAGCCTGTCTCTTAATCGCTGTGTTAGAGCACGCAGTGCCTTGATTGGTGTGGAAATTGTCCCAGGAACAAAGGCAATGGGACTCCCTGCCACAGAGCATTCTAAAGTGAGTGCAGAGGCCTCACCCATGCGTTGCCCCTGCATTTTGAGGAGTCCATGTGTAGTTTTGATACCATGTAACAACTTCACAGGACACCAACGAATGTACCTGAGAGACGCAAGGCCTGCCCATCCCAATGCTGCAAAGCTTTGGTGTCCAGAGGGGCTTCTTGGGGCCTGCTATGATCTTGGGGATGGTAATATATTCCTTTCAGAGGCAGAATTCAGGGGCGACATGTTATTACCTTTCCTTGCAATTGTTTTTTTTTTTTAATTTCCATTTGAAAATTTATTTCCTGTGAGAATGAACTGACTGGAATTCATTTGTGCCTGGGAAGGAAGGTGAATTTCTTATTAACTCTCCCAGGTAATGGGCAGCTGTAGCTTGGACTGTGGGGAAGACTGGAATTGCTCAGGGCTGGGGAGGGCGAGGGAGCACTCGTAGGGAGGGGGCTGGTGATGGATGCCCAGCAGCCCAGGCAGGAAGCAGCATGCTGTGGGTCTGAGTGATGTGGTCTGGAGGGCAACACAATGCTTGAAGTTTTACACAAAAATCTAAATAAGGCATCTCTTTGTCTTTCCTGTGGCTGAAACAGAGACTCTATTAAGAAAAACAAACAAAATGAATAATTTTAAACAATTATAAAAATCCTTTTTAATTTATTTGGGTGCACTGGGTCCTAGTTGTAGCATGTGGTATCTAGCTCCCTGATGGGGGATCGAACCCAGGTCCCCTGCACTGGGAGCAAGGAGTCCCAGCCACTGGACCACCAGGGAAGTCCCTAAAAATTCTTTTTTGAAACAAAGTTTATTTCCCTTCTTATGGTTGGCAGATGTGAAGCTGTTGTCAATTGGGATTGACATATACACACTACTGAATATAAAATAGATAACTAATAAGTACCCTCTCTACAGCACAGGAAACTCTGTTCAGTACTCTGTAATGGCCTATATGGGAAAAGAATCTAAAAAATTATGATATCTATGTGTGTATACACACACACACACACACACACACACACACACAACTTATTCACTTTGCTGTACACCTGAAACTAACACAGCATTGTAAATCAACAGTATAGGTGTTGTTAGTTGCTCAGTCGTGTCCAACTCTTTGCAACCCCATGGACTGTAGCCCTCCAGGCTCCTCTGCCCATGGAATTCTCCAGGCAAGAATACTGGAGTGGGTGGCCATTCCCTACTCCAGGAGATCTTCCCAACCCAGAGATCAAACCTGGATCTCCTTCACTGCAGGCAGATTCTTCACTGTTTGAACTACCAGGGAAGCCCAACCTGTACTCCAATAAAAAGAGATTTTTTTTGAGAAAAAATTTTTTGGTGGGAATGGGGAATTCCCTGGCAGTCCAGTGGTTAGGATTCCATGCTTTCACTGCTGAGGGTTCAGGTTAACCCCTCTTTTCTTGTTAGGAAAAAAAGAAGTGCAGTTGTGGACTCTGGAGATTTAGACAACACACATCCTGTGTTGAGGGGGCAGCTGCTACTCAGACCCTGCTAGTCTTTCCATGTAGATATTCTTTTCCAGCTTTTCTTAGAAGATGTATTCATTTCTCTGAATTGAATCCAGTGAAAAATCAGTCAAAACATCAGGAAAATAAGAAAAAGTGTTAAAATTCTTCAGCAACATTTAGAGTTTACAACAGTGAGACATAACTGGTTCCAAGGAATCCACTTTTGTCAAGTTGAAAATGGGCAGGAAATGCTGACATGTGGAATTGAGGGTTAAGTGAGTGTTGGTGGCCCTGCCTGCTGCTTATGGTGAGACAATTTGTAAATAAAACAAATATTAAATTTTTATGAATTGTATACTTAATACAAACCCTCTCAATGGTGTTCCAAACAAGAACAAGTTTGGAATGGAGTTCTAAAACTGGCAATTTTAACGTATGATTCTACGTAGTGTCAGGAACCTTGTTAGATCTATTTGAATGCTATCAATGATTTTTCCTGCTCTTTTTAACGTGTTTATTTATTTATTTGGTTTTGGCTGCTCTAGATTTTCGCTGCTACACACAGGCTTTCTCTAGTTGCAATGTGCAGGCTTCTCATTGTGGCGACTTCTCTTGTGGAGCACGGGCTGTAGAGCATGGGCTCAGTACTTGTGGTGCACGGGCTTAGGTGCCCTGCGGCACATGGAATCTTCTGGGACCTGAGTGGAACCCATGTCCCCTGCACTGGCAGGCGGATTCTTAACAGCTGGACCACCAGGGAAGTCCTTTCCCTGCTCTTTACCATTGTTTATTATGGCCTACATTTATACGTAAATACTACCAGGCTTAATATTTATTATTTATTAAAAAAAAGTGTTTTAAAATATCCACAATAATAAGTAGTGGTTTTGAAGAGCTGTGAAGACATTTTAAGAATAACTTATGACTTAACAGGACTATTCAGGCATTACTAGGGATTCCCAGTTTCTCCTGTTCCTGAAGATTAATATCTACAAGGAATTTTGAAACCTAGACTCAGCTGATTGTTGCCAGATGGAATAAAGGGCGGTTTTAGTACTGTTGGATCTCTCCTGACTTTATAAGAGAATTTATAAATATGGCCACTTATGTAAAAATATTAAATAGAAATATTTTACAGTGTTCAATTTTTATGATCTAAGCCTTTGATCTTGTGTTGTTCAGTCACTATGTCACGTCTGACTCTTTTTGACCCCATGGATTGCAGCATGCCAGTCTCCTCTGTCCTCTGCTATCTTCCAAAGTTTGTTCAAACTCATGTCCACTGAGTCAGTGATGCCATCCAACTGTTTCATCCTCTGCCACCCTCTTCTCCTTTTGCCTTCAATCTTTGCTGGCATTAGAGTCTTTTCCAATGAGTCGGCTCTTCCCATCAGGTGGCCAGATTATTGGAGCTTTGGCTTCAGCATCAGTCCTGCCAATGAATATTCAGACTTGATTTCCTTTGGAATTGACTGGTTTGATCTCCTTGCAGTCCAAAGGACTCTCAAGAGTCTTCTCCAGCACCACATTTCAAAAGCATCAATTCTTTGGCACTCAGCCTTCTTTATGACCTTTGCCAACAAAGGTCCATATAATCAAAGCTATGGTTTTTCCAGTAGTCATGTATGGATGGGATTGAGAGTTGGAACATATGAGAGTTGATCTTGTAGACTTAGAGAAAAATGTACAACATGAGAATCACAAATGTAAATTTTATTCAAGGTCTTACTGTGGACTGTAGCCTGGGATACAGCCATTTAGTGGCTCTGAGTAAACTGCTCCAAAGAGGTATGGGAAGAACTAGTATATATATGAGTTTTTTGGCTAGAAAATACATGTAGTCAAGTATATTTCTTGGTCAGAGATTATTGCTGCATGCTATAAATCTTTTAGAGGAGAACATAGGCAGAACACTCTTTGACACAAATTGCAGCAGTATTTTTTTGGAGCTGTCTCCTAGTAATGGAAATAAAAGCAAAAATAAACAAGTGGACCTAATTAAACTTACAAGCTTTGCACAGCAGAGGAAACCACAAGCAAAGTGAGAAAAACAACCTATGGAATGGGAAAAAATACTTGCAAACAATGCAACTGACAAAGGGTTAATTTCTAAGATATGCAAACAGCTCATACAGCTTAGTATTAAAAAATTCAATCCAATCAAAAATTGGCAGAAGACCTATGTAGGTATTTCTCCAAAGAAGGCATACAGATGTCCAACAGGCACATGAGCAGTTGCTCATCACTAATCATTAGAGAAACACAAATAAAAACTACAATAAGGTAGCACCTCCCATCAGTCTGAATGGCCATTATCAAATAGTCTACAAATAACAAATGCTGGAAAGGGTGTGGAGAAAAGGGAACTCTCCTGCACTGTTGGTAGGAATGTAGGATGGTGCAGCCACTGTGGAAAATAGCATGGAGGAAAAAACTAAAAATAGTTTGACCCAGGAATTCCGCCCCTGGGCAGATATCCAGAGAAAACTCTGATTTGAAACATGCATCTTATATTCAAATCAGCACTATTCACAATAGCCAAGACATGGAAGCAACCTAAATGTCCATGAATAAATGAATGGATAAAGAAGATATGGCATATATTCACAATGGAATATTACTCAGCCATAATATGAAATGAAATAATGTCATCTGAGCAACGCAGATGGACCTAGAGATTATCATACTAAGTGAAATAAGTCTGACAGAGAAAGACAAATATCATTTATATATGATGTGAATACTCTTATTTATGAAACAGAAATAGACTCATGGACTTGGGAAACAAATTTATGGTTACCAAAGGGAAAAAAGGGCAGGGGGGATAAATTAGGAGTTTGGGATTAACATATACACTCTACTACATATAAAATATAAAGAACAAGGACCTATTATATAGCACAGGGAACTATATTCAATATCTTATGATAAACTATAATGGAAAAGAATCTGAAAAAGAATATGACTGAATCATTTTGCTGTACAACTGAAATCAATGCAACATTGTAAATCAACTGTACTTCAATTTTTTAAAAAAAAGAAAAAAATGACAAAAAAGATTACTGCTAAGCACAAAGAACAGATATCTCAAGTTAATGATTTTAGTACTTTTCTTTGTATGGGAAGATGCAAGAATCTGGGGTCACTAAAATTTTTCCTGAGATGTGTACCTATCTAGGGGCACTCTTACCAAAATGCAGAGTTCCTTATCCTGATTTTCATCCTGAATTCCCCTCAGGGCACACTGTCAGTGGGTTGACTTCAGTGAGTTGCAATGTAAGCTTTGCATAACTGGTTGAGAAGTGACACATTTTGTTCTTTTTTGTTTACAATCTCATGTTCCCTCTCTTTAGTATCTTTTCTCTCTCCATACTTCTAACCCTACAGACAAAATCTTTCTCATTTTTCAATCCCTTTCTTCACAGATGTCACCCTCTTCAGGAAGATTTCCTTTTTACTCTTCTTCCCTCAACCTTTAGAGTGTCCCAGGCCATTTCCATGGTCCCAAGGGGCATAGCTGATATTTGGATTCACATCTAACAGCAGAATTTAGATTCTTACCTGCCTGGAACTGTCCTGACTTCATATTTAGATAACCCACAGGCATGAACACTGCAATGACTCAGTAAATATTTGAGTAAATGGGTGAAATGTGTATCAGGCTTCTAGATTATAAACCCACAAATTTTAGATTCTGACCGCCCCCAGGACTCATCAGAAAACATAATATTTCAATCAGTGGCCACTTCCAGTGAGCGAATGAAGGTTGGCCAAAGGCCAAACAGGGAATTGCAATTAGCAAATTCATGAATGTCTTGTTTACATTTCAAACAAGCTCATAGCTTGGTTTCTGTACCTAAAGGATTGTACTGTATTCATAGACCACTAATGACTATTAATAAGTGGAATTGTGGTTGAAGTTCACAAATGTTACAATTGGAGAACAAACTCAATCCACCCTGTTGTATGGAAATTACTCTGATTAGAGCATAATGACTAACTAAAGAGTTATTTGTCTATTCAATTGCAGGGCAGAGAAGGGTAATGAGTTTATTGGCTCAAGCTCCATTCTTCTAGGAGTCAGTAGGAAAGAACTTTTGGTCATTGGAACAATAGTCCAGTTGTTGAGAAGTCTCAGATGACTTCCCAAGAATCCACTTCTGTGGTCCCACTCCCTACAGGAACAGGAAGTTGATCATCCTTGTATTTCACTCACATCCATCACAGAGCCTTGAACTTAGTTGGGTACCTAAGAAATGTTGAAAAGAATTCCAGAATCTTATATTCTCACCTCTGTTTATTTGGATCAAGCATTTACTATGTCCATACTAAGTATTATAGAGTATACATATGGAGAGAAACAGGGTATGTCTCTTCCGTTAAAAAGCTCATGTTCTCATATGTGAATGAACTGATGAAACATGGTGGTATATAACTCAGTTAAGGTAAAATTTAGGATTGTCCAAGACCTCATAACATTGAGCATTCCCCACTATCTTTAGTTATTTATTATTTTGAGCTGTGCGGTCTTCATTGCTGTGTGTGGCTTTCTCTAGCTGCGATGAGCAGAGGCTGCTCTCTAGCTTCAATGTGAAGGCTTCTCATTATGGTGACTTCTCTTGTTGCAGAGCATAAGCTCTAAGGTGCTCAGGTTTCAGTAGTTGTAGCTTGTGGGTTCTAGAGCATGGGTGCAGTAGTTGTGGTGCACGGGCTTAGCTGCCCTGTGACATGTGGAATCTTCCTGGATCAGGGATCCAACCTGTGTCCTCTGCATTGGCAGGTGGATTCTTAACCACTTGGACCACCAGGGAAGTCCCCCTACTGTATCTTGTATATAACTTTAATAAGACCTTCAACTGCTTTGTACTTCAGTTCGTTTTTTCATTAGTTTCCCCCACTACGGTATGAGAAACTTGAGGGTGGAGAATGTGCCCTATGGAATAGGCTTTCCCTTAGAGTTGAATGGATAAATGAATGAGAATGCCACAGATTTCTGACACTGCAGGCTCACAATGCTTGTAAAGAATGGAAGGAGCAGAGCAGCCCTCCTGGAATTCTGCCTGGGATTGTGTATTAGGAGGTCTATCAAGGATGCATGCTTGATCAAAGAGGGAAGCTTCAGGGACCACTGTTTAAAGAGGTGCATATGGCCTTTAGCTTGCGGTAAGGCGTGTATCTCCACTTCGCTGGGAGTCCTGGCCTGAAATGCCTCACTATAAATTAACATACCAACATCTGGGTGACTCAGTGTCAGTTGTGTCACGAATTGGCTTCCCTGAAGCCTCTCGTATCAAGAATCCGGGTCGGCAAACCTAAGGATTAGGTTTTGGAGCTAAAAGGATCATGTGAGCTGGAGTTGCTTATATTTCATCTTCCGCTGTTGCCTAAAGGAGAAAACAATTTGCAATGGGAAGGAATAAGGTCAACAAACAAAGAAAAGCAGAGTCCAGAGTTGGCTCCCTGATAACATCTAGGGATCTAGGTATGCCTGAAAATAGCTATCTCTGGATTCTTCAGTTATGGCAACCAATAAATGCCTCCTCCTCCTCTTTTTTAGTTTGAGTTTCTATCTTCCTCGACTTCTTAGAAAATACCGGTGTAAGTAAAGGACCTGTGCTTTGGAGTGAGACAAATCTGGTTTCAAACTCTGACTACTTCATTGTGGAGTCTCTCTATTACAGCAACTCAGCCTCTTACCCCAGCTAAACACACCAAGTGAAAAATGATTCAGGCCTGAAGTGAGGCAGTGGCAGAGGGCAGAAAGAAGGACCTAGATTTTAGTGCTTTTAAGGAGTTAGGATTGACAGAACATGGAGCAGTTTATTATACGTGTGAGAGTAAAGAGGTATGGGGAGGAATGGTGGAGAAGTCTTGGTTTCTGGCTTGAGTGACTGGTGGACAGTGGTGACCAGGGCCAGCTTCACAGGTGTGTTTCTTTTCTTTTTTTAAATTTGTAGTATAGTTGATTAGGGCTTCCTTGGTGACTCAGCAGTAAAGAATCTGCCTGCAATGCAGGAGATGCATCCCTGGGTTGGGAAGATGCCCTGGAGAAGAAAATGGCAACCCACTCCAATATTCTTGTCTGGGAATACCATGGACAGAGGAGCCTGGTGGGCTATAGTCGATGGAGTCACAAAAGAGTTGGACACAACTTAGTGACTAAACAACAACAACAAAATAGTTGATTAACAATGTTGTGTTAATTTCTGCTATACAGCAAAGTGATATATACATATATATATATATATATTTGTATATATAAATAAAATCAAGCTCCTTTGTATTTTTTTCCACTATGCATTATCACAGGACATTGAAAATTCCCTGTGCTATTATGGTAAGACCTTGTTGTTTATCCATTCTATGTACAAGAGTTTGCATCTGCTAACCCCAAACTCCCAGCTCATCTCTCCCTCTCCACCCTTGGCAACCACAAGTCTGTTCTTTATATCTGTGAGTCTGTTTCTGTTTCATAGATAAGTTCATTTGCATCATATTTTAGATTTCACATATAAGTAATATCATATGGTATTTGTCTTTCTCTGACTTACATCACTAAGTATGATAATCTCTAGGTGCATCCATGTTGCTGCAAATGGTATATTCTTTTTTTATGGCTGAGCAGTATTCCATTGTATATTTGTATCATGTTTTCTTTATCCATTCATCAGTTGATGGACATTGAGGTTGCTTCCGTGTCTTGGCTATTGTGAATAGTGCTGATAAGAACATAGGGGTGCGTGTATCTTGTTGAATTATAGCTCATGTTTTGTCCTGGGAATGTTCCATGTACTCTAGACAGGCCCATCCCAGCATACTTCCAGGTGGGCTACATTGCTCCTTCCATTCTCTAAAGGCAGAATGAGCTTGACAAGTCAGAGTTCTGGAAGACTCATGATACTCAAACTTTTTTTCATTTATTCAACCTTTACTGAATGCCTACTGTGTACTGGCTTGAGTTTGCACCAGGACACAGAACTGATTAAGGCACATTCTCTGCTCTCAAGTTACTTACAGTGTAGTGGTGAGTATACACCACTGATGAGAATAAAGTAAACTCCAATAACAGAGCAGTTGAAAGTCTGTGATTAAAGTCTACAGGGCCTCACTTAGTTTAGTGCCCTGCTATTGCTGTCTTGAAATTCCCAGCCGTTTTTGCAACATGTGCCCTAAATTTTCATTTTTCACCAGGCCCCACACATTATAGAGCCAGTTCTGGTGTATCATTCACTTGGAAAAGGCATAATGGAAGAAGAATAGTTTAAGGGTGAAAGATACTAGATTTGGTTTGAAAGTCTGGGAGGCTGTTTGAAGGGTGGGAGATTGACAAGAGTAGGGCAGGATTCTGGGTGAGGAGAAAGAGCAGCAGAAAGAGTGGTCAAACTTCTAGGGCTTGAAGGGCAAGGATTGTGAATTTCTTGTGGGCCAAGAGAATGCCGAGTCCCTGAGCTGTTGTTATGAAAACATGGGTGTTACAACTCTCTAGGTACCCAGACGGACTTCTTCCTCTAGTTTCTGAAGACCCCATGGACATGTAACCAGACATGTTTATGGAAGACAGAGCAAGAGACCAAGGACAAAAACAAGGAAACTTTCTGGGTGGAGGTTTGTAGAATGAAGGTTAATAGTCTCAATATCTTGCTCATACAGATGCTATGAAAAGAACAGAAATGACTGCTCTGAGTCTGCTGCTGTATTCCTTGGCAGATAATATTTTGTTTGTTTTTGTTTCAGCAATTTGACAGTTTGACTGGGGATACTATATCTCTCTGGCAACAGGGCTGGAAGCAGTGCTATGCAACTATGGGGGAGTGCCCAATATTTTATCTTGAGAATTTTTTTGAAAAAGCCTTTTCATTGATTTAATTTGATGTAAGCCAGAATATTCAGAAGCATAGTACAAAGGGTTCTAGCTTTGAAGTCAGACATCCTTGGTTCAAATTCAATTTCCACAAGTTGCAAGCTGAGTGAGCTTGGGCAAGTTTCAGAGCATATTTCCTTACCTGTGAAAAATATACACCTTGTAGGGTGTTTGAGGATTGGAAGTGAGAATGGCAGGATGTTGAATGGTTGACAAAGCTAGGGAAGATTCTAAGATATCTTTAGAATCTTAAAGGGCTTCCCTGGTGGCTCAATGGTAAAGAATCTGCCTGCAATGCAGGAGACACAGGAGACACGGGTTCGATCCCTAGGTTGGGAAGATCACCTGGAGGAGGGCATAACAACCCACTCCAGTATTCTTGCCTGGAAAATCACATGGACAGAGGCACCTGAAGAGCTGCAGTCCATAGAGTCTCTTTGCAGTGTGCAGAGTCGCACACTACTGAAGCGCCTGAGCATGCACACACAGAGGATCTTAAGAGCCCTTAGCAAGAGAAGGGCTTGCTAAGAGGTGGCCAAAGTGAAGTAATAACTGTCTCCTTCAGTAGGCTAAACAGTAGCTGTTTAGAGGGTGCATTATGGGAGAATCTTGGAAAGGAATTGGGGAATTTGTAGGCACAGAGGATGTAGAAAGGAAGGCCAGGAGTGCTTTTTTCCTACCTCAGTCAAGTCAGGAGCAACCCAAAAGAATGACTAAGCAAGACTGGGGGTACTAAAGAGGAGGGGAGACCCTCTTTTCACTTCCTTCATTGCTGGCAGAATGTGGCTTGAGAGAGTTCTTGGGAGGCCCTCATAAGTCACCCAAAGTTCAAGGCACCTGGAAACTTCTGGCTGGAGAGTGGGAAGCTGAAGGAGGAATTTTCGCCTCACATAATGGTCAAGGCTTAGTAAATTTCCTTATGGGCTACAAGAATGCCTCTGGAAGTAACCTAGCAAGATTTGTCCTGAAAAGACTATGGCAAGAGAACTATGTAAAGGGAGTTTGTTGAACACCGTAGGGCTTTATCATTGAAGTAAGAGCTTAGGATGCTTGCAAGAGGTCAGCTAAACAGAATATCATCCTTATCAGGAAATGTGATGGTGCACAAGTCCTCACCTATGTGTTGAGCACTCTGTGAAAAAGGGGCAAGATTTGGACTCCTGCATTGAGAAGGACATTGACAACTAAAGGAGATTTACTAATAGGCCCTCCTAATGTAGAGAAGTATTTGCCTATGTTTCCTCTAATTCCTCCCTGATCTGACCTCAGGGAGGTTAGAAGGTAGAGATCAGACCTGGGGCCTAAATTTGGAGGTGGGGTACAGGACAATGGAAGAAAAGGTATAAATGAAATAACACTTAAGTCACACTAAAGATTTTCTTAAATTAGACTTTTTTCTTTTTACTTTTAATTGTGGAACAATCAAACATATATAAAGGTAGAGCAAAGAATATAATAAGCTCTCAAGCATCTATCTCCCAGCTTCAATAGTTATCAATTAAACCTGGACGATCCAGAGGGATGGTATGGGGAGGGAGGAGGGAGGAGGGTTCAGGAAGGGGAACACATGTATACCTGTGGCAGATCCATTTTGATATATGGCAAAACCAATACAATATTGTAAAGTTAAATAAAATAAAATTTAAAAAATAGTTATCAATTTGGGGCCAATCTTCCTTCATTTATGATCTTAAGCATTTCCCATCTCCATATTATTTTGAAGTAAATCCTAGACACTATACCATTTCATCTTATAAAGTTTTCAAGGATGTCTAAGGTATAAGAACTCTTTGTTTATTATTATTACTCCCAAATATTTGACAGTAGTTCCCTAATGTCATCAAATATCTAGTGTATAAATTTCCTCATCCATTTCATATTTTTTTTTACAGTGAGTATGTTTGAATTAGGATCCAAAGTTGTTGCATTTGGTCTATTGGTCTTTGTACTAGTTTCCGAGGTCTGCTGAAAGAAAGTATCACCAACTGGGTAACTATAGCAACAGAAATTTATTCTCTCATGGTTCTGGAGGCCAGAAGTTCAAATTCAAGATGTTAGCAGGGCCCTGCTCTCCTTGAAGCCTTTAGGGGAGGATCCTTCCTCAACTCCTCCAGCTTTTGGTAGCCCCAGGCAGTCCTTGGCTTTGGCAGTTTAACTTCAATATCCATCTCTAACTTTATGTGGCTGTCTTTCCTCTGTATGTCTCTTTTTGTCTCTTCTCGTGGGACCCAATCATATTGGATTAAGGGGCCCACCATAATGATCCTTATCTTAACTTGATTATGTTGCAAAGACCCTATTTCCAAATAGTTATAGTCACAGATACGAGGGGTTAGGACTTCAACATATCTTTTGGGGGAGTCGTGTGTGTTTGGTTGCTCAGTCATCTGACTCTTTGCAACCCCATGAACTATAGCCCACCAGGCTCCTCTGTCCATGGGATTTCCTAGGCAAGAATATTGGAGTGGGTTGCCATTTCCTATCTGGGGAGACATAATTTAACTGAGAATAGTCTTTTAAGATGTTTTAATCTATTGACTCTGCATCCCTGTTTATCTCCACTGGAAGTTTTTGTTAAAGAAATTGAGTCATATGTTCCATGGAGCTCTGCACATTCTAAATTTTCCTATACTTTCCCATGTGCCATTTAGCACATTTCTCTATAAACTACTTTTTAGGTCTAGAAACTTGATTGGATACAAGTTTGATTTTTCCCAAGAAGTGTTGTACTGCAGGTGTCGTATGCTTCCATCAGATGACATGTAACTTTTAATTTGGACTGGATTTTCAGTGTTGGAAAATAAGAATTTTAATGTGTGACAGAGACTAACAAAGTATAGGATTTGCCTGTGATGCATCCAGAGACTGGGAAGGAAGTTCTGCTATGGAGTGTGAGGGAAGTGGTACAAAAAGAAGGAAGTTGCCTCTGGACCATAGCACACCATAAGTACAGTGTAGAGGTGGCCTTGCTCCACGGACCAGGGTTCTGAGCCCCACAGAGAGTCTGGGCTTCCCTGGTGGTTCAGCTGGTAAAGAATCCACCTGCAATACGAGAGACCTGGGTTCCATCCCTGGGTTGGGAAGATCCCCTGGAGAAGGGAATGGCTACCCACTCCATTATTCTGGCCTGGAGAATTCCATGGACTGTATAGTCCATGAGGTCACAAAGAGTCGGACATGACTGAGTGACTTTGACTTTCACAGAGAGTCTAGGTCTTAATAAATAAAAAATAGTAATTCACATGCCTCTGGTCTCCTGTTAGATGAGGTTCCAGTGTCATATCAAAAAGAGATATGAATAAAATATGGACAAAAATGAAAAAAAGTATAAAATTGGGTCATTTGTAGTGATGTGGATGAACCCAGAGTCTGTCATACAGTGTGAAGTATATCAGAAAAACAAATATTGTATATTAATGTATATCTGGAATCTAGAAAAATGGTACTGACGAACCTATTTGCAAGGCAGGAATAGAGACACAGATAAAGAACAGACTTGTAGACACAGGGGGGAAGGAAAGGGTGGGATAAAGTGGAAGAGTAGCATTGACATATATACACCCCATGTGTAAAATACATAGCTCGTGGGAAGCTGCTGTAGAGCACAGGGAGCTCAGCTTGGTGCCCTGTGATGACCTAGAGGAGTGCGATGGCAGGAAGTGTGAGGGAGGCCTGAGAGGGAGGAGATATATGTACACTCATAGCTGATTCACGTTGTTGTACAGCAGAAACTAACACAAAATTGTAAAGCAATTCTACTCCAACTAAAAATCACACATGCAAAGAGACACACTTCTCCTTAGGTCTCAGTTCCAAGTTTTGGATTTAAACCCAGCAGTTTGCTTAATAGAGCTCAAACTGGAACCACCACGTTGCATTGCATTTGTAAATGACAGCATTTCTCTTCCCAGTTAAGTCATGACCAATAAGAATATATATGGTATAAAAAAGAATACTATTTTGTTTTTATAATCTAAGTATTGTAAAAGCACATTCACCTCCAATGACTTGCACTTTTAAGTAAAATCCTTTCTCCTGTGATTCTCTCTCTCTCTTTTTTTTTATTGGGAGGGGAAAGGTAGGGAAAGGTGGGAAAAATTATTCCTGGGAGATTAAACATTCTGCAAATTCATGTTGACCTCTGATTGGGATAGAGGCTGGTTGTCTTGGAAGAAAATCTGGGTACAGAGACTCTACCTAGGAGTCCCTCATGCCTGTCAAAGTTATCATCTTTCATCTAGAGGAATGGGCACTGACCTTTAGTTTCTCAAAAATATTTGTTGTGATTATCTAAAAACACTGTATAAAAAACAAATTGACAAATACTACATAAAAATGTATCTTGGGCTGAGGCTTAATTGGTGGGAGTAGAAGTAGTTGATGTGGGTACATAAGAGAGTTGTGTACTAAAAACATTGAATTATTTATTTCTAAGAAAGAGTTCTACTGAGCGTCTTTCAATATACTCCATTCCCTAGAGATTTTTCTAAACCCAGACTCCTTGGTGACCTGTTCTTTATCAGCTTAGTTGTTTAATTCCTGCTGCCCTTTTATTGATTCTGGGCATGTTTTATCTTACTAAGAGTTGGTTTCTGTCAATTTCCTCTACTCATTGTTACTGGGACTGTATTTAAGATCTTCCATTTCTATGGGTTTATTTAGGACCCACTGCTAATTTCATGAAATAATTATCCCTTCTTTGGCTTCTCTGTTCCTAAGTGCCTAACACAGAAAGTTAAGTATTCTATATTGCAACAGGGGGATAAGTCACCACTGTTCATTGCTGTATCTTCCAGGGATCTTGATTTTATATTATAATTTAGTCTTGAAAGTGTTTCCTGACAGAAGTGCAGGTAGATGAAAAGATGACTCCATCCATTTGTAAGGCCTGAAAACAAAGGATATAAAAAAATTAAAGTTAATTTAAGAGGGGAAAAAATGAATAGTAAGTGAAGAAAAGATTTGAGGAAGAAATGTAAAAGATAAAATACTGTATTCATTGACACAAGTTAAGTTATAGGACTCTAAGCAAAAATACAGAAAGGGTTCTCTGTTCCTCTGTAGCAACTGCAAAGCTGTACTATTTGTTCAAAAAGCAACCAAATAAGAAGTGAACATGAACCATTCTTCTTGCTTTAATTTGGGCTCACTCATTTATTTCTCATTTTATTCATTTTTGGGGGCTTCACAGGTGGCACTTTTGGCACTGCCTGCCAAAGCAGGAGCCACAAAACATGCAGGCTTGATCCCTGGATAGGGAAGATACCCTAGAGAAGGGAATGGCATCCCTCCTTAGTATTCTTGTCTGAAGAATCCAATGGATAGAGAAGCCTGGCGGGTTGCAGTCCATAGTGCCGCAAAGCATGGACACGACTGAAATAACTTAGTATACATGCATTCACTTTTTAAATTTGTTGCTGCTGCTGCTGCTAAGTCGCTTCGGTTGTGTCCGACTCTGTGCGACCCCGTAGACGGCAGCCCACCAGGCTCCCCCGTCCCTGGGATTCTCCAGGCAAGAACACTGGAGTGGGTTGCCATTTCCTCCTCCAATGCATGAAAGTGGAAAGTGAAAGTGAAGTCGCTCAGTCATATCCAACTCCTAGCGACCCCATGGACTGCAGCCTACCAGGCTCCTCCGTCCATGGGATTTTCCAGGCAAGAGTACTGGAGTGGGGTTAATTCATCATATATTGGGCATCTGGGTATAGTGCTAAATTAGGAAAGTACCGATGCCCTCCCATTCTCATAGAACTCATAGTTTTCTCTTTCTCACTTCATTAATCAGTTTGTCCACGCACAGAAGAAAACAATTAACTGAAAACTTGTCAAAAAAAATCCTTTCATCAGGCTCAGTAATTTTGCTGAAGTGTTATACATATGTAATAGATACACATACATACATGCACACAGATATTTAAATGTATAAATATACATTTATAACATATAGTGGTTTGTATAGTGGTAACCCTACAATAAATTGAATTTTTATTGGATTATTGATTATTGCTCCTCTGTAAAGAAGGCTGAGCACCGAAGAATTGATGCTTTTGAACTGTGGTGTTGGACAAGACTCTTGAGAGTCCCTTGGACTGCAAGGAGATCCAACCAGTACATTCTGAAGGAGATCAGCCCTGGGATTTCTTTGGAAGGAATGATGCTAAAGCTGAAACTTCAGTACTTTGGCCACCTCACGCAAAGAGTTGACTCATTGGAAAAGACTCTGATGCTGGGAGGGATTGGGGACAGGAGGAGAAGGGGAAGACAGAGGATGAGATGGCTGGATGCCATCACTGACTTGATGGACGTGAGTCTGAGTGAACTCCGGGAGTTGGTGATGGACAGGGAGGCCTGGAGTGCTGCGATTCATGGGGTCACAAAGAGTCAGACACGACTGAGCGACTGATCTGATCTCATCTGATATGATTTGCTCCCAATTAATTCACTCTGTTAATCTCCTGTGATATGACCACTGAGAGGTCATGAATTTTCTCCTGGTAGTCTGATGCAATGACCTTTTCCAGTTTCATACTATCCTAGAATACGGGGCATGTCCTCTGAAATGTTTTTGGAGCATTTGATAGTGTTGAATACACCTCCTTCCTGACCCCTCTTCTCCCTTCCTTGTGTTCCTATCCTGGGCAGGATTGTGGGCTTTAGGGTCAGTCCAAACTCATGTCCAGTCCTTGCTCTGCCACTTTGTGATTTTATGACTGAGGAAGCAGTCACTTCATCTCTTGTGCCTCTATTTGCTCGTCCATCCAGCAGGCATGGTATTACTCCCTATCTCCCAGGGCTTCAGAGGGTGAGGATGAAATGAGATAATATATATGAACAATGAACTCTGACTCAATCTCCTGTCTTCCCTCCAAGTGTGTCCTTCGTCTAGGTCCTTGAATTGGAGCCTCAGTCATCTCAGCCAAGACCCTGTCTTTCAGATCCCATCTTTTCCTTTGGCTTTGTTAACACCTCTATGTGAATGAGAATGACTGTCCAATCATTATTTCAAATTCTACCCTCTCTCCCATGTTAGTCCCACCACACTACACAAGTGCTCAGCAGATATGGATAAGGACAAAACCTTCATTTTTCAGAAACAACCTAGGATAGTGTTCAGGGTTCACCCTCACTGTACAATGGCAAAGGACTGCTAAGCTGGGCTAAAGCTAGGGTGGCCATCTGTCCCAGTTGTCAGGCCATTCCTGGATACTGTCCCAGCCCAAGGTCCTGCTCAATGAGCACCACTTTTCAATCTCAGTCGCATCACAGCTGGGAGAATAAATTATTTGGCCACCTTAGTTAAGACTAATGTTTGAACATAATTGGCTGGCTGAGTTACTCCATTTACTTGCTTATTCATTTGGTCTTTTACTGGACAAATATCAAACTTTTCTTCTGTGTCAGGTCCTGGGACCAGAGAACTGAACGACATGTAATCCCCACTTGAGAAATTCACAGATCAGCGGATGGGACATATAGTGATTAGTGCCCTGACAGAGGCTAACGCAGGATGCCATAGGAATGCAAAGGAGGGAGAGACAGACAGACATAACTTGAGGGGGTACAGATGGATCTGGGGAGGAGACAGAAGGCTTTCTAAAATGGGTTCCAGAAAACACTGGCATTATGAGGTTAACATATTAGAATAAGGGGTTAGGGGAAAGTGTTAGTCATTCAGTTGTGTCCAACTCTTTGTGACACTATGGACTGTAGCCCACCAGGCTCCTCTGTCCGTGGAATTCTCCAGGCAAAAATACTAGAGTAGGGTGCCATGTCCTCCTCCAGGGGATCTTCCTGACCCAGGGATTGAACCTGGGTCCTCTACATTGCAGGCAGATTCTTTACCATCTGAGCCACCAGGGAACATCCCCTAAACATCTGAGCTACCAGGGAACATTCTCTAAACACCAGGGTTTAGGGAAGGGAGGGGAAAAACCAATTCAGGCATTTACAGAGATTGGGGTTTTATCTGCATCACATTCCAGGCTGCAGAGAATTCCTTAGCAAAAGGAAAAAAAAAAATGCCACAATTCCAGGGATGTTTCCTTCCTTCTACAAAGCTATTCACTTCTTCCTGCTTGATAGCAATGCCCCCAAAGAGCTGCCTTATAAAGAGAAGTTTAAAAATGGCATTCCAATTAAGACATAATTTCCAGACCATTTGGAATTTTTCATTAATTTTTTAATGTAGTTTGTCATCTAAGGGATTTTAGTTTGCTGATTTTTTTTCCTTCTGAGAGAATAGGTGCAGCAAAATGTCTTCAGCCATCCCTGAGGATAGGGTGATGTGTAAGATTTTGTGCTTGAAATTAGCCACTATCTCACCTGTGTATAGAACCCCATGAACTGGGGCTTTAAAGGCCATTTGTCAGCACTGCCCCAGCAGCCTCCACACCCACCACCCCTTGGACAGCCATCCCCTTAGCTTTGTCCAGCTACAGAGAAGCCTAGGGAAATGTTTGAGAAATGCCTGAATCCCACTTAATAAGGATATGTAAACTCTAGATTTTAGTGGGTGCATAGTTTTCTTGACTGAGATTTTGTGTAGTTTTGAATTTGTTGCTTTTACCATACAAAACTCTTGATCTCTAACAGAACCTGAGCTAACTTGAGCAAAATATGGGAACTTATTGGAAGGATATTGGGTAGATCACAAAATCTACTTGACAACCAAGGCCACACTTGTTGAGTCTGCTAAAGGCACCACCTGGCATAACAGCTAATAGTCTGTGCCATTTGACTGCCCTGTCCCAGAAACTCACCCCTGAGGGACCCTGGGCTCCCTCAGGGACCCAGTGAACTCTCTCTGTTTCTCCCGGGCCTTTGTGGCACTCACCTCTGCCCAACTAAGCTGAGGGAGGGTCTTCTGACTGATTGAGCCTGGGTTACTCATGTTATAGCTGTAAGTAGGCTGGTAGAAGAAAGTTTTTCTTGCCCTTAGGGTCTAGCTCCCATCTGTCTTGGGATTTCTCCCCCAGATAGGGCTATTTGTAATGCAGTATAAAGAAAGAGGGGGAAAAGATAATCCAGATGCATCACAGCCCTAAATATGAAGGGTAAGACAATAAAGCTTCCAGAAGACAATTTGTAAAAGTTTCTTTATGACCTTGAGTAAAGATTCCAAAAATAATACACAATAAGCAGTAACCATAAAAAAAGATTGATAAGTTGCAGCTCAATAAAATTAAGAACTTCTGTTTACCAAAAAGCTTTATAATGATACTGAAAAAATAAGCCACAAAGAAGTAGAAGACATTTGAGATATTTGCTATATATATATAAATAAAATACATATATAATATATGTATATAGAAAAGCTCATATCTCTATGTATCTATCTAACATATATAAAGAATAAGTAAAAGAGAGACAAACATTTTTCTTTAAATGGGCAAAGACGTGAACAGGAACTTCAGTGAAGAGGATGTCCAAGTGTCTCAGTTCAATTCAGTTGCTCAGTCATGTCTGACTCTTTGCGACCCCATGAATCGCAGCACACCAGGCCTCCCTGTCCATCACCAACTCCCGGAGTTCACTCAGACTCACATCCATCGAGTCAGTGATGCCATCCAGCCATTTCATCCTCTGTCGTCCCCTTCTCCTCTTGCCCCTAATCCCTCCCAGCATCAGAGTCTTTTCCAATGAGTCAACTCTTCGCATCAGGTGGCCAAAGTACTGAGTTTCAGCTTTAGCATCATTCCTTCCAAAGAAATCCCAGGTCTGATCTCCTTCAGAATGGACTGGTTGGATCTCCTTGCAGTCCAAAGGACTCTCAAGAGTCTTCTCCAAGTTATCTAGTAACATACAAAAAGATGCTCAACCTCATTAGTCATCAGAGGAATACCAGTTCAAACCATAATGAGGGACTTCCAGGGTGCTTCAGTGGCTGAGACTCTGAGCTCCCAATGCAGAGGACTGGGGTTTAATCCCTGGTTAAAGAACTAGATCTCAGAAGCCACAACTAAGACCCAGTGCAGCCAAATAAATAAATAAAAATAGTTTTTTTAAAACCCACAATCCATAATGAGATACTGTAGTATGTATCAGAATGGTTAAAATAAAAAAGGCTGAGAATAGTAGGTGCTGGTGAGGATGTTGAGAAACTGGAACATTCATATATTGCTGATGGGATTGATACAACTATGTTGAAAAACAACTGGCAGAATCTAATGCACACCTACCATATAACTAAGCAATTTCACTCTTAGGTATAGAGCTGATGTGTACAAATGTTCATCAAAAGACAAGTACACAAATGATCAAAGCAGCTTTATTCATAATAGCTCCAAACTGAAAAATCTAATAATGGCCATCAACAAAACACAAAAATAAGTTTTGGATATTCATGCAATGGAATGCTGTTTGGCAACAGCTACACACGCAACATGAGTTAATCTTATAGACATGATAGTGAGCCAAAAAAAAAAAAAAATCCCAGAAACACAAGAGTATATACTATATGATTTCAGTGAAGTGATTTTCAAAAACAAGTGAAACCATTCTATAATGATGGAAGTCAGAAAAGTGGTTTTCTTTAGGGTAGTTGAAAGAGGCCAAAGGGAAATTTCTAGTGTCTTGGAAATGTTTTCTATCTTGATCTTGAGATTTGTGCAGTTTACTATTTGTTAGTTATACTTCAATAAAAATATTTTTAAAAGGTTGCTCGCAAAAATGGTTAATGCTCTATTTGGTTTTTGTCAAATAGATTTTTCTATATGGTAATAATTAAACTAGCAAAGAAAAATCTATAATGAAAATTGAGGCTCTTACCCCAACTCTCCTTTTATACTAGTACTGCTGCTGCTGCTGAGTCGCTTCAGTCGTGTCCGACTCTGTGCGACCCCATAGACGGCAGCCCACCAGGCTCCGCCATCCCTGGGATTCTCCAGGCAAGAACACTGGAGTGGGTTGCCATTTCCTTCTCCAATGCATGAAGTGAAAAGTGAAAGTGAAGTTGCTCAGTCGTGTCTGACTCAGCGACCCCATAGACTGCAGCCTACCAGGCTCCTCCGTCCCTGGGATTCTCCAGGCAAGAGTACGGGAGTGGGGTGCCATTGCCTTCTCCGATCCTAGTACTAATCACCTGATTTAATTTTAAAAACATTTTCTTTTTTTAATTCCTCTGTCATAACTCTAAATAAATGTTTACACTTTAATTTCTTGATTTATATACTTTAGATAAGATATACGGATTTTTCACTGTAAATAAAAGATTTGGATCACATATACCTATTTCCCTTTCACTCTACCCAACATTTTATAATTTCAATATTATCTCTTCTTGTATTATAACTTTAAATAATATAATAAACTGTCATATCTTGTCCTGTCAACATTTGACAGTATCTCTCTACTATCAGCTTTATAAGATAAGGATAATAACAGGCTACACTTTCTTTTATAATTTCTCCCCAGTTCTTCCTCTTCCATCAGCTCACTTTTTCTTTTTCATTGTCAACATTGCTAAGGTTTACATTTTGCCCTGAAATCACAAGCAAGTTTTCTGTGCTTTGTTTACAGACAGACACTAAAACATTAAGCAATCAATGTTATTAATATTATTACTATTGGCACAGGGAATTGTAGTTGTTTTCTTGTAACAATGTTTAATGGAGTATGATTTGTAAAAATAATGAATCACAATGCTATACACCTGAAACTAATATAATATTGTAAGCCAGCTATATTTCAGTTAAAAGCTTCAATATTATTAATACATAAATATTGAATTTTGATGGTCCAAATAGTGGGCTAGAATTCTATTTCAATGATCAGTGAGCTATCAGATGAAGGATGCATCCAGAATTAAGGTTAAAAACAAATGTTGCTCTGTATCAGTCACTTTAAATGATGCCTCCTTATTCAGAGACCAAGGCTCTGAAAAGACAATATGGCCCCTTCTACACCCAATTAACAACAATGACACACATGTAGGATGATCAAAATATGAACTGCCATTCAATAAGAGAAAAATTGGGAGCCCAGCGGACACTAATCTGTAGCAATGTCAAAATCTTCTTGGTAGGTGATGCATGGGACCAGATTCCTGGGGGTGAGTATGTTCCTGATTCTGTGCTGAGAGAGGAGCTCACATCCACTTTTCTCTGAGGTTCTTTCCCTTCTCCTGTCCCTCTTGGTCACATCTGAAGTGGGCATTGGAGAATATGTTCCCCTTAGTGTTTCAGTAGTTTTCTCATCCCACTTCCTTCCACAGAATATTGGAAGCCCACGGGTTGATTTAAGTCTTTAGCAACTCTTTTAATATTTTGGTCTAGCACATTTTGGGGAAGAGGGAAATAAACACAGCTCTTGCAAGAATTTAGTCAGTTTCTTATCTATTTGATTCTAATTAGCATTGCATACCGTTGGTGGTGGCTGGGAGGAGCTACCCGACGCCCAAGGTCAGGGGCGGCAGCCGAGAGTGCCAGGCTGCGACGTCCAAGGAGCAATGGCTGCGCAGGCGCAGGAGGGCCGAGAGGAGCTACTCCACGTTCAAGGTCAGGAGGGGCAGCTGTGAGAAGATACCCTTTGTCCAAGGTAATGAGCAGCGGCTGCGCTTCGCTGGAGCAGCCTTGAAGAGATACCTCACGTACAAGGTAACAGAAACCCAAGTAAGAGGGTAGGTGTTGCGAGAGGCATCAGAGGGCAAACACACTGAAACCATACTCACAGAAAACTAGTCAATCTAATCACATGGACCACAGCCTTGTCTAACTCAATGAAACTAAGCGATGCCGTGTAGGGGCCACCCAAGACGGATGGGTCATGGTGAAGAGGTCTGACAGAATATGGTCCACTGGAGAAAGGAATGGCAAACTGCTTTAGTATTCTTGCCTTGAGAACCCCATGAACAGTATGAAAAGGCAAAATGATAGGATACTGAAAGAGGAACTCCCCAGGTCAGTAGGTGCCCAATATGCTACTGGAGATGAGTGGATAAATAACTCCAGAAAGAATGAAAGGATGGAGCCAAAGCGAAAACAATACCTAGTTATGGATGTGACTGGTGATAGAAGCAAGGTCCGATGCTGTAAAGAGCAATATTGCATAGGAACCTGGAATGTTAGGTCCATGAATCAAGGCAAATTGGAAGTGGTCAAACAGGAGATGGCAAGAGTGAATGTCGACACTCTAGGAATTGGCAAACTAAAATGGACTGGAATGGGTGAATCTAACTCAGATGACCATTATACCTACTACTGTTGGCAGGAATCCCTTAGAAGAAATGGAGTAGCCATCATGGTCAACAAAAGAGTCCGGAATGCAGTACTTGGATGCAATCTCAAAATTGACAGAATGATCTCTGTTCGTTTCCAAGGCAAACCATTCAATATCACAGTAATCCAAGCCTATGCCCCAACCAGTAACACTGAAGAAGCTGAAGTTGAACGGTTCTATGAAGACCTACAAGACCTTTTAGAACTAACACCCCCAAAAGATGTCCTTTTCATTATAGGGGACTGGAATGTAAAAGTAGGAAGTCAAGAAACACCTGGGGTAACAGGCAAATTTAGCCTTGGAATACGGAATGAAGCAGGGCAAAGGCTAATAGGGTTTTGCCAAGAGAATGCACTGGTCATAGCAAACACCCTCTTCCAACAACACAAGAGAAGACTCTACACATGGACATCACCAGACAGTCAACACCAAAATCAGATTGATTATATTCTTCACAGCCAAAGAAGGAGAAGCTCTATACAGTCAGCAAAAACAAGACTGGGAGCTGACTGTGGCTCAGATCATGAGCTCCTTATTGCCAAAGCAGACTTCAATTGAAGAAAGTAGGGAAAGCCACTAGACCATTCAGGTATGACCTAAATCAAATTCCTTATGATTATACAGTGGAAGTGAGAAATAGATTTAAGGGACTAGATCTGATAGATAGAGAACTACAGATGGAGGTTCATGACATTGTACAGGAGACAGGGATCAAGACCATCTCCATGGAAAAGAAATGCAAAAAGCAAAATGGCTGTCTGGGGAGGCCTTACAAATAGCTGTGAAAAGAAGAGAAGCAAAAAGCAAAGGAGAAAAGGAAAGATATAAATATCTGAATGCAGAGTTCTAAAGAATAACAAGGAGAGATAGGAAAGCCTTCCTCAGTGATCAATGCAAAGAAATAGAGGGAAAAAACAGAATGGAAAGACTAGAGATCTCTTCAAGAAACTTAGAGATACCAAGGGAACATTTCATGCAAAGATGGGCTCAATAAAGGACAGAAATTGTATGGATCTAACAGAAGCAGAAGATATTAAGAAGAGGTGGCAAGAATACACAGAAGAACTGTACAAAAAAGATCTTCACGACCAAGATAGTCACGATGTGGTTATCACTCACCTAGAGCCAGACATCCTGGAATGTGAAGTCAAGTGGGCCTTAGAAAGCATCACTATGAACAAAGCTAGTGGAGGTGATGAAATTCCAGTTGAGCTATTTCAAATCCTGGAAGATGATGCTGTGAAAGTGCTGCACTCAACATGCCAGCAAATTTGGAAAACTCAGCAGTGGCCACAGGACTGGAAAAGGTCAGTTTTCATTCCAATCCCAAAGAAAGGCAATGCCAAAGGATACTCAAACTACCGCACAATTGCACTCATCTCACATGCTAGTAAAGTAATGCTCAAAATTCTCCAAGCCAGGCTTCAGCAATATGTGAACCATGAACTGCCTGATGTTCAAGCTGGTTTTAGAAAAGGCAGAGGAACCAGAGATCACATTGCCAACATCTGCTGGATCATGGAAAAAGCAAGAGAGTTCCAGAAAAACGTCTATTTCTGCTTTATTGACTATGCCAAAGCCTTTGACTGTGTGGATCACAATAAGCTGTGGAAAATTCTGAAAGAGATGGGAATACCAGACCACCTGACCTGCCTCTTGAGAAATCTGTATGCAGGTCAGGAAGCAACAGTTAGAACTGGACAGGGAACAACAGACTGGTTCCAAATAGGAAAAAGAGTACGTCAAGGCTGTATATTGTCACCCTACTTATTTAACTTATATGCCGAGTACATAATGAGAAACACTGGACTGGAAGAAACACAAGCTGGAATCAAGATTTCCAGGAGACATATCAATAACCTCAGATATGCAGATAACACCACCCTTATGGCAGAAAGTGAAGAGGCACTAAAAAGCCTCTTGATGAAAGTGAAAGTGGAGAGTGAAAAAGTTGGCTTAAAGCTCAACATTCAGAAAATGAAGATCATGGCATCTGGTCCCATCACTTCATGGGAAATAGATGGGGAAACAGTGGAAACAGTGGCTGACTTTATTTTTGGGGGCTCCAAAATCACTGCAGATGGTTATTGTAGCCATGAAATTAAAAGACACTTACTCCTTGGAAGGAAACTTATGACCAACCTAGATAGCATATTCAAAAGCAGAGACATTACTTTGCCAACAAAGGTTCGTCTAGTCAAGGCTATGGTTTTTCCTGTGGTCATGTATGGATGTGACAGTTGGACTGTGAAGAAAGCTGAGTGCCGAAGAATTTATGCTTTTGAACTGTGGTGTTGGAGAAGACTCTTGAGAGTCCCTTGGCCTGCAAGGAGATCCAACCAGTACATTCTAATGGAGATCAGTCCTGGGATTTCTTTGGAAGGAATGATGCTAAAGCTGAAACTCCAGTACTTTGGCCACCTCATGCGAAGGGTTGACTCATTGGAAAAGACTCTGATGCTGGGAGGGATTGGGGGCAGGAGGAGAAGGGGACGACAGAGGATGAGATGGCTGGATGGCATCACTGACTCAATGGATGTGAGTCTGAGTGAACTCTGGGAGTTGGTGATGCACAGGGAGGCCTGGCATGCTGCGATTCATGGGGTCGCAAAGAGTTGGACAGGACTGAGCGACTGAAGTGAACTGAACCAATACTTATACCCACAACTGAAAAAAAATTGCTTCCTCCCATATCATCTCCCCTGTCTCTTTCTTTCTCTCAATTTATGAGTATCTTGAATCTATCAGGTAAGTTGGAAAGTCTTACCTTCACCATCTTCTTTCTAAGTCATTCTGACCAGCTGAAAATGTTTACTGGTTTCAGTCTCAATGGGGTATGTATTGTCAGACATAATCCATTTGCTGTTGTTCAGTCACTCAGTCATGTCCAACTCTTTGCAACCACATGGATCATAGCACATCAGGCTTCCCTATCCTTCACCATCTCTTGGAGCTTGTTCAAACTCATGTCCATTGAGTTGGTGACGCCATCCAACTATCTCATCCTCTGTTGTCCCTTCTCTTCCTGCCTTCAGTCTTTCCTAGCATCAGGGTATTTTCCAGTGAGTCAGTTCTTTGCATCAAGTGGCCAAAGTATTGGAGCTTCAGCTTCAGCATCAGTCCTTCCAATGAATATTCAGGGTTGATTTCCCTTAGGATTGGCTGGTTGGATATCCTTGCAGTCCCAGGGACTTTCAAGAATCTTCTCCAACACCACAGCTCAAAAGCATCAGTTCTTTGGCATTCAGTCTTCTTTATGGCCCAACTCTCACATTCATACATGACTACTGGAAAAACCATACCTTTGACTATATGGACCTTTGTTAGCAAAGTAATGTCTCTGCTTTTTAATATACCGTCTTGGTTGGTCATCACTTCTCTTCCAAGGAGCAAGCGTCTTTTAATTTTGTGGCTGCAGTCACCATCTACAGTGATTTTGGAGCCCAAGAAAATAAAATCTGTTACTGTTTCCATTGTTCTCCCATTTATTTGCCATGAAGTGATGGAACTGTATGCCATGATCTTGGTTTTTTGAATGTTAAGTTTTAAGCCAGCTTTTTCACTCTCCTCTTTCACTTTCATCAAGAAACTCTAGTTCCTCTTCACTTTCTGCTATAAGGGTGGTGTCATTGGTGTTTCTGTGGTTATTGATATTTCTCGCAGCAATCTTGATTCCAGCTTGTGCTTCATCCAGCCCGGCATTTTGCATGATGTACTCTGCACATAAGTTAAATAAGCAGTGTGACAATATACAGCCTTGAAGTACTCCTTTCCTAATTTGGAATCAATGTGTTGTTAATGTCCAGTTCTAACTGTTGCTTCCTGACTGCATACAGGTTTCTCAGGTAAGGTGGTCTGGTATTCCCATCACTTTAAGAATTTTCCACAGTTTGTTGTGATCCACACAAAGGCTTTAGCATAGTCAGTGAAGCAGAAGTAGATGTTTTTCTGGAATTCTCTAGCTTTTTCTATGATCCAACAGAAGTTGGCCATTTGATCTCTGGTTCTTCTGCCTTTTCTTCCAGTTTGTACTTCTGGAAGTTCTTGGTTCACACACTGTTAAACCTAGCTTGAAGGATTTTGAGCATTACTGTGCTAGCATGTGAGATGAGTGCAATTGTGTGGTAGTTTGAACATTCTTTGGCATTGTCTTTCTTTGGGATTGGAATGAAAACTGACCTTTTCCAGTCCTGTGGCCACTGCTGGGTTTTCCAAATTTGCTGGCATATTGAGTGCAGCACTTTCACAGCATCATCTTTCAGGATTTGAAATAGCTCAACTGGAATTTCATCACCTCCACTAGCTTTGTTCATAGTGATGCTTTCTAAGGCCCACTTGACTTCACATTCCAGGATGTCTGGCTCTAGGTGAGTGATCACACCATCGTGGTTATCTGTGTCATGAAGATCTTTTTTGTACAGCTCTTCTGTGTATTCTTGCCACCTCTTAATATCTTCTGCTTCTGTTAGGTCCATATCATTTCTGTTCTTTACTGTGCTATCTCTGCATGAAATAGATACCCTTGGTATCTCTAGTTTTCTTGAAGAGATCTCTAGTCTTTCCCATTTTATTGTTTTCCTGTATTTCTTTGCATTGTTCAGTTAAAAAGTCTTTCTTATCTCTCCATGCTATTCTCTGGAACTCTACATTCAGATGGATACGTCTTTCCTTTTCTCCTTTGCCTTTCACTTCTCCTCTTTTCTCAGCTATTTGTAAGGCCTCCTCAGAAAACCATTTTGCCTTTTTGCAATTCTTTCTTTTAACAATGGGTATAACCTCATGTTTTGGTTTGCTTTTCTCTTTTATGCTGCTTGTTCTCCTCTTTGCCTGGGGATCTGTGTCTTTCTGTTTGTTCCACAGGAAATCTGACCAGGAGCTCTGAATGTAAGGGAGGATTATCGCCAGTCCTACTTCACTATCATTCCCAAAGGAATTGGTAAATCAATAGATATAATAAGACATTATTAAAATAATTCTGTACCCAGAGAAGTAAAGATCATGGGGATGATATGTGGGATGTGTGCTTATGGTTGTAGTAATAGTAAAAATGCCCTTTCTCATGTGGTCCCTGATTCTTGTGTTTCAGCAGGAGCTCTGGTTGCCCACTGACCTTTGATTTGGAGTGGACAAGGAGGTAGAAGGGATAAAGATAGGTCAATAAGCTGAAGAATGGTTTGGCACTCTGGTAGTTAAGTGCAATGCCACAAGAGAGAAAAGAGACCCACTGTCCAGGGATAACCTGTTGACGATCTGGGCTAGTTTGTAAGACAATCAGAGACTGGATGGGGTGGATGGAGATCTGTCAAGGTAAGGTAGTACATCTCTCCACTCAGGAACCAATGAGAGGAGACCTGCCCTGCTTGGGACATTGCCTTTGAAACCCAAGACAGAATTTATAGACAGTAACCTAATGGGACAAAAACACAATCCATGGGCCAGATATAGGAAGGTGAGTAGAGAGTGGAGGGCAGGAATTGAACTGACCATTCTGGGAGATGGAGGAGGCAGTGATCTGTGAGCTAGGGGTGGTGGTGGTGGTGCTAGAGACTCCCTTCTAAGGAACTCTGTCCAGAGGGAGTAGTATTTGGGCCCATGGAACATGGCAAATGCTTCTCCAATGAGGAGAAGGGCATTGTTGAAGGACAGATGATACTTATCTCTAAGCAGGGGTTGATCCATCTCCTGAGGGAGAGAACAAGAGTCTGCTCCCCACTGAGGGTGCTGGGAAATCCACCCAGTTTCTTAGGCATGTGTGATGGCTGCAGTTGAGGGGAAGTGTGGGACTCTCCCAGGACCACAAACTGCCTGTATGTGGGAAGCAATGGAACAGACTCTCTTTCCCCACCTGTGGTAGAAAATGGTGTGAATCAACCCCTTTACCATCATTCAAGTGTGGCTGGATGGGGTTGTCACTGTAAGGACAGAAAAGAGGAAGAGAGTGAGAGATTTGGGGTTGGGCAGCCTGGTTCCAATTCCAGCTCCAGCCTTTCTGCTTCTGTGGCTTTGGGCAAGAAGCTGAGGTTCTCTTGGCTTCCTGTTGTCTATCAATAAAAAGCAGATAATAATATTAGTACCTAAATAAATCATCACATTGTACACATTAAACTTACAGTGCTATTAATATACATCAATTATATCTCAATAAAACTAGAAAAGAAATAATAGTACCTATAACCTCAGGAGATGTAACAAAGGTTAAATGAGGCAATCAATGTAAAGTTCTTGGTACAATGTCTGCCATATAGTAAATACAAATGAAATGTCAGATGTTATTCATATTTATTCCCTACTTCCTGGAACTATGTATTTTTGTTGTTGTTCAGTCACCCAGTCACGTCTGACTCTTTGTGACGGCACAGACAGCAGCACACCAGGCCTCCCTGTCCCTCACCATCTCCCGGAGTTTGCCCAAGTTCATGTTCATTGCATTGGTGATGCCATCCTGCCATCTCATCCTCTGATGCCCTCTTCTCCTTCTGCCCTCGATATTTCCCAGCATCAGGGACTTTTCTGAGTCATCTGTTCGCATCAGATGACCAAAATACTGGAGCTTCAGCTTCAGCATCAGTCCTTCCAGTGAATATTCACTTAAGGGTTGATCTCCCTTAAGATTGACCTGTTTGATCTCCTTACTGTCCAAGGGACTTTCAGGAGTCTTCTCCAGCACCACAGTTTGAAGGCATCAATTCTTTGGCATTCTGCTTTCTTTACGGTCCAGGTCTCACAATCATAATGACTGCTGGCAAGACTATAGCCTTGACTATATGGACCTTTGTCAGCTATGTAATATCTCTGCTTTTCAACACACTGTCTAGGTTTGTTACCGCTTTTTGCTGAGAAGCAATCATCTTCTGATTTCATGGCCACAGTCACCATCCACAGTGATTTTGGAGCCCAAGAAGAGGAAATCTGTCACTATCACTTTTTCTCCTTCTATTTTCCATGCAGTAATGGGGCTGGATGCCAAGATCTTAGTTTTTAATATTTAGTCTTCAGCTGGCTCTTTCACTTTCCTCCTTCACCCTCATCAAGAGGGTCTTTAGTTCCTCTTCACTTTCTGCCATTAGAGTGGTATCATCCACATATCTGAGGTTGTTGGTGTTTCTCTTGCCTATCTTGATTCTAGCTTGTAACCCATTCAGCCCAGCATACCTCATGATGTGCTCACTGTATAGATTAAACAAACAGGGTGACAGCAGACAGCCCTGTTGTACTCCTTTCTTGATCTTGAAACAATCAGTTGTCCCATACAGGGTTCTAACTGTTGCTGGAGCTGTGTATATCCTAGGCTAAAGCAATGATTGGGTGCTCTTTGTAATTCAAAGAGCTTTTCTGGGGTCTGTGGCACCACTGGAGGTGAGAACTGGGTGCAGGGGATAGAGAAGGGGTCTGGGACTAGGAGAGTATGGGACAAGGGACATAACCCAAGGACAGGATTCACAAGTGTGCTGAATATCTGACTTCTGAAGGGGTGGCCAGAATGCCTTTGGGGAGACCCTGAGCCTGTGAAGGGCGCACTGAGGCAGCCTAGCTCTGCCAGGATGGACAGTACTCAGAGGAACAACACTCAGAGGACCAGTACTTAGATGAGCAAAAGTCAGAGGAACAGTACTTAGAGGAACGGTACTTAGAGGAATAATACTCAGAGGACCAGTACTCAGAGGAATAGTTCCCAGAGGAATAGTACTCAGGAATAGTAGTCAGGAACAGTACTCAGAGGCCCCACGTCCTGTCATTCTGGGGTCTCAGAATGCTGTGAGTTATATAACCTGTATCTGAAGTAAATCCCTGGTGGGACGTTATCGTGGCTGTCACAGGACATGCTGTGGAGTCTGGGTTAGTGGCTGTTCTTCCTACTCAGATTATCCCAACCATCTACAAGGATTTCTCTTGGATAGAAAGCAGGTTGAAAAGAATCTATATAGGCCAACATAATATTTATTTACTAAAAATACATCCACTTCCTTCTATATGAAAGGAATGCTGAGTAAACACAGGGGAAAGTAAAATCAGGGGAGCTTAGTAGGGAGTGAAGATGAATAAGGGAAAGTAAGACTCGTTTAGGAAGGGGACATGGGGAGAAGGAAGGGTCAGCAGGAGTGGAATGTAGGGTAGGTGGGGAGTCTCGTGTCCTCACTGGCGTGTAGGACCCACCATCTCTGTGTGTTTCCTGCTGTATGTGATTGGCAAACACGTTCGCTTCAGGGCCTAATTTCTGTGGCAGCGGAGCTCCTGGAACCACTAGTGTTATTTATGTTCTCTGAGCCTTGTATTTAAGGCGTGATGAAAAACAACCTAACGGCCCAAGCACAACTGCCCCATATGAGAGACCATTAAGATAAAGTCCCGCGTAAGTGGCCCTAATAAAAGAAATTTATCACAAGACATGGAGAGGAAGGTGTCTTTATTCACTAGGTGAATAACACCAGGCATTGTCAATGTCGCTTTTCAAGGCTCAGGAATTATCATTCATTCTCCAAATTACCAACTGCACAAAAATTACTAAATGGTGCGTTATCACTCCCTCTCAGCGAGAGACTGTCTTTGTTTAACATTTGATTACAAATGGCTTTCCTATGATTATCATCAATAAATCACAGGTAAGTGTAGCCACAGCTGGGACCAAGGCAGAAAGACTTCATAAGCTACTGGGAAAAGGGAAAACAAAAAGCATGCAAAAGCTGATGCTTCAGGGAATGCTGAACTTTTAGGACTGACTTTGTTGAGGGCCTTGTGGGGGTATCTTGGAAGCAGAGCATGAACTGTGTCCATTCAAAGGAAGTGGGAGTTCTGCAGAGGTTTGATGATGTCCCGTAGGTCCTAAAACATTTGGAAATGGAATTTCACTTCTGAGGAGGGAAGTGTATGAGGAAGAAGGTACACAGAAGGGAGAAAGGCCTTAGTCTATGTAAGAAAGAGGGGATTTAGTCATTAAGAATCTTTGAGAAGAGAGAAGATCAAAGCAATGGTATTATGATCACTGTTGTTAAGGAGAGAGATTAGAGAATGGTCTCATTCTTTGTTCCATTATTTCATTCATTCCTTCATTCACCTGGGCTTTCAGTCAGCAAATATTTATTGAAGTCCTACTATATGCCAGGTACTGTTAAGAGGCTATCGTAGGAAAGTAAAGAGACAGTCCTTGCCTTCATGAAGCTCATGCTTCTGGAGGGAAATAAATAAATGAGATAATGGCAGTGTGTAATAAGTGCTGTGGAGAAAATAAACAGGTTAAGGATAAAGAGTAACTGGTGTATAGAGAGCTACCAATACTTTGGTTACAATGCTTAGAGTTTCATGTCTCTGGAGAGGTATAATATTTGAACTGAGACCCTAAAGGTGAGAACAATGACTCTCTTCTCCTGAAAGAACATTTCCAAGGAGTCTGAGGGACAGAGAAAGATGAAAGTGTCTAACAATTATCTGAACCAAGTTATCAGCTTGGATTCAGACATAGCAGGGACTCAGTGACTCAAGTGTCAACAGGCTATTTGGGAAACAAAATTGAATGTGGAATGAAATGGAATGAATCCTTTGACTCCTCATCTGGATCTGCTTGCAGTGCCTCCAACTGGAGTGTCTGCGCAGCCACTGCTTTTTACTCAGGTCTCTCCAGATCTTCTTGGAACTGGGACTGTACCCATGTGGTCTCCTGGCATAGGTATTTAACAGATGAGCTTCACTTTGATTCAGCAGAGCCTGGTTCTCTTGTAAATGTGTTGCTCCCAGATATGGGTTAGGTTGGGTAACAGATACTACCAACCAGGACTTTAGCTAAGGGGAGACACTTATTCTGCCAAATTAGCAAAATAAATGCACCAAGGAACAAAAAGTCACTCTCTTTCCATTTGCCACAAACACTTATCTTAACCCTCTGCTTCTATTTGTGAAAATTTGCCAAAGTGTAATTTTACTTTCTTAACAATTTCAGAGGTTGTTGACAATGAACTGAGAACTACTGACATGTTAAAATGAATTATGGCCTACAGTATCTGGGAACTCTTGAGAATTTAAATGTGATGGGTATTTATGAGCAAGACAAAGGAACAAGAGAGCTAAACGAATGGAGAAGGAGATCCAAGATCCTACAAAGAGTGAAGACAGGAAAGAATCAGTCTGTGAAAAAGAGACAAAGGGAGGTGGCCACAGAAAAGTACAAAACGGTACAAAAAGGGGTCAGGGTGGAGGGAAAAGAGATGGAGAGAGACAGAGCCAAGAATGGGGAAGGAGATCCAAGATCCTACAAAGAGTGAAGACAGGAAAGAATCAGTCTGTGAAAAAGATACAAAGGGAGGTGGCCACAGGAAAGTACAAAAACGGTACAAAAAGGGGTCAGGGTGGAGGGAAAAGAGATGGAGAGAGACAGAGCCAAGAACGGGGAAGGAGCGGGTGGGCAGCAAGGCCGCTGCGGTGAAGGGGACAGTGTGGAGATTAAGATCTCTATCTGAGCTTGTGGCTGGAGCGATTACAGTGTATTAGGGTCCTGCCAGTGTTGACAAACACTGCCCCAATTAGGAATTAGTTCCACAAGGCATCAGATATCTAGGCTGCTGTTGACCTGTAAATAGAGGGGCCCTCCCTTCCCCTTCTCTTATTCAAATAGGTGCAGCTGTTTCCTAGAATAGCCCAGGACACACAGCCTTCAAAGGCTCCACCTACAGCAGTCCCAGGGTGGGAGCAGAAGTGACTATCAATCACCTGATGTTCAAAAAATTAAAAAAAAAATACCAGTATTCTGGTAAATGCAAGTTTTTCCCCTAAGAATGCATGTTCAACTAAGAATGATAAGAGTTCCCTAAGAATGATAAGAGTTCATTCTCTCCACACTTCATCCAGCATTAAACCCAAGACCCATCTTATAACCATTGTTTCAGAGGTATAAGTACTGTCTAGGGGAGGTGTCTATTTCATGGGCAATAGTCAGTAGGCAATTTTGAATTAATTGCCAAAGACTGGATTAAAAGGGTATCTGAGCACACATTGAGCACTCATTTTCCCCCATATCTGTGGAAGTGATAGACAAGAGGTAGAGTTCTTGGAAGAAAACCCCACAACCAGAGTGGAAAGTAAGGGGTTTTATTGATGTTTCCCAAACTAGTACGGGAAGCTGGGATCTCAGAGGGACAAAAGGCAGATGAAATCAGACAGAAGCAGGAAATGTCTGCAGAAAAGCACTGAAGCAAAGGAGGCTGTGGCTGATAGGGAAGGCCCCCTGTCCTGAGGCCAGGTCCTCAGGACAGGAGGGGCTTCTGGGTCCAGAGTGGGAGCCTCACCTGACAGGAGAAATGTCTTCAACTCCCCACCCTTCTCTATTCTGTCAAGGCAGGCAATACATGGGAAGGGTAGGCTTTTGCTCAAAGAGGAACCACAGTGCCTCATGAGGTTGGTGCTCCCAGACAGGCTCCAATAATCAGGAATTCAAGGACTGGCTCACACTGCCCAGCATGTATTCCATGCCTCTCCAACAACATTTAGAGGCAGGCTTTCACCTATAGGCTAAAGGGAATCAAAAATACCAACATGAGGACTCACCAAGATTCAATAAATATTTGAGGGAAGCCAAAACTATGAAGGTGAGTACCAAACTCAGCAAGTAAATGAGCTGATATCAGGAACTTCAGCTAATTAAAAGCAAAAAGAATAAGATATTAGAATAAGAAAAATTAAAATCATTAGAAAGGCATAGAGGATAGAGGATATTATATCCATAATAATCAACTAAAGATTTGGAAGTTAAAATTTTGATTTTTGAAATAAAAATTCAATGGACAATTTGAATAACAGCATGGAAATAGTGGAAGAACAAGTGAGAAAGCTTGAAGACCAACCTGAGAAATTCTCCTGGAAAGCAAAATATGAAAGAAAAATAAAGACACATGGCACATGTTCCAACACATATCTAATAGAAATTGGGGGATAGGTCATTAGTGTTAGCTTACAACAAAGAGAAAGCAAACAGAAACACAAAGAACAATTGATAAATCCATAATTACAGTGAGAAACCTTAACCTACTGCACTCACAGTCATAAGATGTCACAGAAAAAAAATGAAAAGAGATGAATTAAAGGATGTAGACAAATAGAATGACACAATTAGCTATCTTACCTAACTCTAACAGAGGAAGCATACTATTTTTAAACACAAAAAATCTTTTACAAAAAGTGATCATGTTTTAGGTTATAAAATAAATCTTGACAAACTTCAGAAAGCAAAAAAGTCATATGATTTGTATTTCTTGATCACAAGGCCAATGAAATATAAACAAAAACCAAAGGAAAACTTTGTCCAGAATAATAAAAGTCATGCTTCTAAATAATTTTTTAACAGAAAAGGAAGTAAAAAATCATTATAACTAAGTCTGCAGATGCAAAAAATTAAGAACATACCTATCAAAGTCTGTGCATTGGGCAGACAGAGGAGTATACATGGTATTATAACATGTTTACTAAAACATAAAACACATGAAAATCACATAAGAGGTTAGAAAAATAATAACAAAATAAAATGATCTTAAATAAATTAGGGAAAAATAATTAGTAAAAGTAAAAACAGAAATTGTCAAATTACAATATTAAAAATAGTGCAGATGAATACAAATAGAAGCTGATTCTATGAAAAGATTTCTAAGATATACAAATATTTGTTAAGTTCTGTAGAGAAGGAAATTCCTTCTGCCCAATTCAGGAAAACAGAGAGAAGGGAAAACAAACAACATAAATTTAAAAGGGAAATAGCTACAGATATATAAAAAATAAAATTAAAAAGCAAAACTTTATACCAATAAATTTAAAATACAATAGACAAAACTAAAAATGCTTGGGAAAATATAAATTGTAAAAATTTACTTAGAAAATAGAAAATCTGACTATAATAATAATCATAGACTATAAAAGAGTAATAAAACAATTACCTATTAAAAGGTAATGAAGCAACCGACAAACAACTAATCTCAAAAATATACAAGCAACTCCTACAGCTCAACTCCAGAAAAATAAACGACCCAATCAAAAAATGGGCCAAAGAACTAAATAGACATTTCTCCAAAAAAGACATACAGATGGCTAACAAACACATGAAAAGATGCTCAACATCACTCATTATCAGAGAAATGCAAATCAAAACCACTATGAGGTACCATTTCACACCAGTCAGAATGGCTGCGATCCAAAAGTCTACAAATAATAAATGCTGGAGAGGGTGTGGAGAAAAGGGAACCCTCTTACACTGTTGGTGGGAATGCAAACTAGTACAGCCACTATGGAGAACAGTGTGGAGATTCCTTAAAAAACTGGAAATAGAACTGCCTTATGATCCAGCAACCCCACTGCTGGGCATACACACTGAGGAAACCAGAAGGGAAAGAGACACGTGTACCCCAATGTTCATCGCAGCACTGTTTATAATAGCCAAGACATGGAAGCAACCTAGATGTCCATCAGCAGATGAATGGATAAGAAAGCTGTGGTACATATACACAATGGAGTATTACTCAGCCATTCAAAAGAATACATTTGAATCAGTTCTAATGAGGTGGATGAAACTGGAGCCTATTATACAGAGTGAAGTAAGCCAGAAGGAAAAACATAAATACAGTATTCTAACGCATATATATGGAATTTAGAAAGATGGTAACAATAACCCTGTGTACGAGACAGCAAAAGAGACACTGATGTATAGAACAGTCTTATGGACTCTGTGGGAGAGGGAGAGGGTGGGAAGATTTGGGAGAATGACATTGTAACATGTAAAATATCATGTAAGAAACGAGTTGCCAGTCCAGGTTCGATGCACGATACTGGATGCTTGGGGCTAGTGCACTGGGACGACCCAGAGGGATGGTATGGGGAGGGAGGAGGGAGGAGGGTTCAGGATGGGGAACACATGTATACCTGTGGTGGATTCATTTTGATGTTTGGCAAAACTAATACAATTATGTAAAGTTTAAAAATAAAATAAAATTAAAAAAAAAAAAAAAGAAATCATACTGATGGCAAAGAAATATATGGAAATATGATCCATATCATATGTCAGCATGCAATGCAAATTAAATGCAAAATAAAACAACATTGAGATACCAAAAAAAAAAAAAAAAAAGGTCACCAGTTCTAGACCATATAAAGGACTAGTCTTACAGACTTTCAGTTCAGTTCAGTTCAGTTGCTCAGTCGTGTCCGACTCTTTGCAACCCCATGAACTGCAGCACGCCAGGCCTCCCTGTCCATCACCAACTCCCGGAGTTCAATCAAACTCACTTCCATAGAGTTAGTGATGCCATCCAGCCATCTCATCCTCTGTCATCCCCTTCTCCTCCTGTCCCCAATCCCTCCCAGCATCAGAGTCTTTTCCAATGAGTCAACTCTTTGCATCAGGTGGCCAAAGTATTGGACCTTCAGCTTCAGCATCAGTCCTTCCAAGAACACCCAGGACTGATCTTTAGAATGGACTAGTTGGATCTCCTTGCAATCCAAGGGACTCTCGAGAGTCTTCTCCAACACCACACTTCAAAAGCATCAATTCTTTGGCACTCAGCTTTCTTCACAGTCCAACTCTCACATCCATACATGACCACTGGAAAAACCATAGCCTTGACTCGACGGACCTTTGTTGACAAAATAATGTCTCTGCTTTTGAATATGCTATCTAGCTTGGTCATAAGTTTCCTTCCAAGGAGTAAGCGTCTTTTAATTTCATGGCTGCAATCACAATGTGCAGTGATTTTGGAGCCCCCAAAAATTAAGTCTGCCACCGTTTTCACTGTTTCCCCATCTATTTCCCATGAAGTGATGGGACCAGATGCCATGATCTTAGTTTTCTGAATGCTGAGCTTTCTAGGAACAGATAATTTTCATGTTATATAAATTATTCCAAAACACTGAGAAGAAAAAAGACATATTGTGAGAAGCTGTTCAATTGTTTTATCAAACTGTACAGTGCATGGAATTTTCCAGGCCAGAATACTGGAGTGGGTAGCTGTTCCCTTCTCCAAGGGCTCTTCCCAACCCACAGATAGAACCCAGGTCTCCCGCACTGCAGACGGATGCTTTACCAGCTGAGCCACCAGAAGCCCAAGAATACTGGAGTGGGTACCCTATCCCTTCTCCAGGGGATCTTCTTGATCCAGGAATTGAACAGGGGTCTCCTGCATTGCAGGCAGATTCTTTACCAGCTGAGCTAGCAGGGAAACTCTTCATCAGAATAACAACCTCAATAACAAATAACTGTTATTCAGTGTACAGCACATTCCACTGGCCCCTCAATTTGTCATTTGTTCTCATTTTCAGTTTTTCCCTTTGCCTTCAACTCTGCTGCCTGCATCCAGTCTCTCCCCTGTCCTCCAGTTCTCTGACCCTTGTCATGGGTCAGCACTGTAGTATATTTGCAACCTTGTAAAATGGGTCTTGTGTGCCTGTGTTTTTAAATTCCACAAATGACATGCTGTAAACTGTATGGCAAGAGAAAACTACTGGCTTATCTCATAGGTGAGTTTAGACACCAAATTCTGTTACAATTACTTTTCCAGTACACACCTTGGTATATTCCATGCACTGTTATGCTCCGATGTCCAAGGTATAATTCAGCAAAAATGTTGCAAAAAAGTACCCGATATTATTCAACTTTTTATGTGTGTATCCTTGTAAATTTGTAAATTGTTACTTAAATTGCCAAAGGCTACTCAAGAAACTGTTAATAGAGGTTACTTTGGGGCAGTGGATGCAGTGGGGTAGTTGGAAGTATTACTCCTCACTTGTGTTCTTTAGAACTTTTTCTCCTTTTTAACCATAAGTGTGCTTACTTTTAAATTTTAAAAACAAAAAAAGGTGGTGGTGGGGGGAATACTATGGTTTTTATCAATCATTGATCTAAAGTCTGATTTCTAGGGCCCTCTCCAGGACTTAATGATTCTTTATTTGTGGGGTCAAGAGTTCCCCCTAACTTGGAGAAAGAAATTTGTTTTCTGGGATTCCAAGAAGCAGAGGGAGGAAGACTGAATGGGGACAATAAGGAGAGATGTCAGCTCCCGCTGAAGAAACTTGCTTCAAATTACTGTCAAAGATAAAAATGGACCTTCCTGTTGGTTTTGGAAATAGTTTTCCTATTCAGGCGGAAGTTGAATGAGACCAGCTGGGAGTAGGCAGTTTAACTGAGAGGTTCCCACTTCTTTTCTTAAACTTGATTCTTCTGATCTTAAAGAGTGGGTAGAGTACATCATGAGAAACGCTGGACTGGAGGAAGCACAAGCTGGAATCAAGATTGCTGGGAGAAATACCAATAACCTCAGATATGTAGATGACATCACCCTTATGGCAGAAAGTGACGAGGAACTAAAAAGCCTCTTGATGAAAGTGAAAGAGGAGAGTGAAAAAGTTGGCTTAAAGCTCAACATTCAGAAAACGAAGATCATGTCATCCGGTCCCATAATTTCATGGGAACTAGATGGGGAAACAGTGGAAACAGTATCAAACTTTATTTTTCTGGGCTCCAATATCACTGCAGATGGTGATTGCAGCCATGAAATTAAAAGACGCTTACTCCTTGGAAGGAAACTTATGACCAAGCTAGATAGCATATTCAAAAGCAGAGACATTACTTTGCCAACAAAGGTCTGTCTAGTCAAGGCTATGGTTTTCCCAGTAGTCATATATGAATGTGAGAGTTGGACTGTGAAGAAAGCTGAGTGCCAAAGAATTGATGCTTTTGAACTTTGGTGTTGGAGAAGACTCTTGAGAGTCCCTTGGACTGCAAGGAGATCCAACCAGTCCATTCTAAAGGAGATCAGTCCTGGGTGTTCTTTGGAAGGAATGATGCTAAAGCTGAAACTCCAATACTTTGGCCACCTGATGTGAAGAGTTGACTCATTGGAAAAGACTCTGATGCTTGGAGGGATTAGGGGCAGGAGGAGAAAGGGACGACAGAGGATGAGATGGCTGGATGGCATCACCAACTCGATGGAAGTGAGTCTGATTGAACTCCGGGAGTTGGTGATGGACAGGGAGGCCTGGCGTGCTGCAGTTCATGGGGTTGCAAAGAGTCGGACACGACTGAGGGACTGAACTGAACTGAATCTTTGTTTTTCCAGTTCTGTACACTTGAAATTCTTCACTTTACATACCCATATATATATGACTCCTTTGAAATTTAAGGTGCTACCAATCAAAGATATTTTATTTGAGCATATTAATCAGAGTCTTAATTCTTCATTGAATTCATGCTTACGTTATTTAGACAATTTTTTTTTTAATCATTGCTTTAAAATCCTTAAGACAATCTTGTTAGGCAAACAGAATGAATACTATTATTGCTTTTTCAGAGTCAAGCTGCCAAGCTGCTCAGTCAGGTTCAGTTCTGGCTAGTTTAGGGAAGGCCATCTCATTTTGATGCTACACTCAAGGTTAGTGTAAATGTATCATTAGTCACAAAATACAATCTCTGTCGACAGCATCATACTTGTCTGTCAGAAATGTAGTAAGTTGGTGGGATACTTACAGTCAAAGAAAACCTGATTTTTGTTTATCCTTCTCTCTGAATGATTTACATGGGTGAATAAGGAAGGTTGTTGCTTAAATTTTCTAGACTTTTTAAAAAAAACAATGATTTATTTTGTACTGGGTGGAACTGGGCTGACCAAGTTGCATGTCCGAGAGGCATGTGAGTGAGTCTCCGAGTCTGCTGAAAGCCAGGCAGTTTTGATCTACTCCTGTAGTCCTGGAGGTTTCAGACAATCCCCGGCTCAGCTTTGTCACCGGCGGATGCATCATTCATTGGAAGTTGCTAAAAGCCTGGGTGAACGGTTGAGTGGTGGTACTCGCGCGTTGTTTACACCAGGCTGTGGAATAACTTAAGAGCCCACTGGCCGTAAGTGAATTACCGACGCCACCGGCGCGTTAGGCCTGAGGGAGCTCCAATTAACGCGTTAATCACAGGGCGCCCCCAGGGCCCGAGTGTTAACACGCGGGATTTAGTAGCACTCCACTAAGTTGTTGATGAGGCCTGCGGTGGGATGAAAACCCTTAGAATACAGATGTGACAACCCCTGCCCTTTTATTTGTTAGTCAATAATCTGAATAACCCCAGTTTCACAGCTTCGTGTTGGATTTGCTGTTCCTTTCTCTCGTCCGCTAATCTCCAACGAGGCCTGATAGGGTAGACTTTAACTTTGATTTGAGCCCCTCTCCCCCTCCTCCTAAATAAAAGCACAGGTTTTTATCCACATGCGTATATTGCATAGACATCAAAGAAAAAAAAAAGCCTCATGCATTTCCATTAAAGCCGCGCGGACCAGGGGGAGGCACCAAGCTGGGTGCGGGCTTTTGAGGCGGTGGAAATTGATAAGGTTCATCTGCATACAAAAGGCTGAATGGAGAGGCAGCGGGGTGAGCGAGGTCGGACACCCAGATGGATTTTTTAATTCTGGGGAAAATAACACCACGCTCACAAGTGATAACTGAGCCTTTCTTCCCAACTCAGACCAAAATATGATTTCCATTTGTGCATTGGAGGAGAAGAAAATTATACAGAATTTCATTCTGCAGTATAATAAGGCTTCACACTGAATAATGCTACCATAAGGCAGTGTAATTACTGAAGGGCAGAAAATACACTTTCAGTTTATATCTAATCACAATACCACATTGTCTGCTTTGGAAAAAAAAAATCTGGGGTGGGGATGTGGCCCGTTGCTTGACTGTGAGTGGGACCCAGGGGAGGTTGTGGGTGCTGAGCTTATTTATCAGAGAAAAGGTGGGTGATGTGGTGCTAACACCTAAGACTGGACACAACCAGAAGGTGTGGGCTTCTTTCCTCTGAGGATCTCTAGGTGTTTCTCCTCTTCTAAAATAGCTTGTCCCGCTCTATACTGACCCATTATGACCATGGCTAGTAAACACAGTGATCAAAATAAAGAACTGAGAGGGAATCAGCCAAATTATTTTTACTGTTTGATTGTTATTGTTTAGTTGCTAAGCCGTGTCCAACTCTTAGCGACTCCATGCATTGTATGTAGCCTGCCAGGCTCCTCTGTCCATGGGATTCTCCAGGCAAAAATACTGGAGTGGGTTGCCATTTCCTTCTCCAACTGTTTGATTAGCCTATTTAATATTGCTGAAGATTTTTGGTTATGTGTTTTTTGTCTTTCCATTTTGAAATCTATATCTTATTCACTCTAAAATAATATATATTTATTATAAAATATTTTGAAAAACAGGAAAGTGTAGTGGGAAAAAAAAATCATTCTATTTCCCAGAAAAAAAGAAAGACTGGTAATATTTTGGTCAAGTTTTTTTTTGTGGTGTGTGTACTATGTTTTGTTCTGTTTCTTCATGAATGACAGAAAAAAGTTTTCACAATGGCAGAACTTGTTTACACAATGGCAGATACTAAAAGCCATTCTGATTTAGAAAGCAATGTATTTTAAAATTATATTTTAGGTACTATATAAGAAACCTCTGGGGTTACTCTGGTAGCTCGGTGGTAAAGAATCCGCCTGCCAATGCAGGAGACATGGATCCTGTTCCTGGGTTGGGAAGATCTCCTGGAGAAGGAAATGGCAACCCAGTCCAGTACTCATGCCTGGAGAATTCCATGGACAGAGGAGCTTGGTGGGCTACAGTCCATGGGGTCACAAAAGAGTCAGAGATGACTTAGCGAATTAATGACAACAACAATAAGGGAGCCTCTAGACTTAATAGTTCCAAGTCCAGTGGTTCTCAAGCATGTGTGTACATCAGAATCAACTGGAGAGCTTGTTAAACCATAGTTTGCTGGGCCCCAACCCCCAGAGTTTCTGAATTTACAAGTCTGGGTAGGGCTGAGATTCTGAACTGATAACAAGTTCTCAGGTGATGTGATGCTGGTACTGGTGCCAGACTTTGAGAACCACTGCTTTTTCATGGTTGTGGGCATGGTTAAGGAAACCACAAAAAATATAAGCTCCCAGACCACCTAAAGAGAAATGCAGATCTGGGAGAGGTCTTAAAAATATTAAGAAACTATTTGTGAAACAAATTACTGAAGTAATCTCATCAGTAGTGTGGTAGACAGAATAGTAGTTCCTCAAATATTTTCACATGCTACTCCCCAGAACTTGTAACTGGCAAGAGAGACTTAAGGTTGCAAATAGAATTAAAAATGGTAATCAGCTGACCTTGGATGGACCCAATGTAATCAAAGGATCCTTATCAGTAAAAGAGGGAGACAGGCAGGTCAGTGGTCAGTGTCAGAGTCAGAGATTTGAAGATGCTGTGATATTGGCTTTGAAAATGGAGGAAGAAGCCACAAGCCAAGGAATGAAGGTGGCCTCTCGAGACTGGAAGAGGCAAGGTAATGAATTGTCTCTCAGATTTAGAAGGAATATACCCTGCTGACACCTTGATTTTAGCCCAGTGAGATTCATTTAACCTTCTGACCTCTAGAAATATAAGATGATACATTTATGTTGTTTTAAATCACAAAGTTTACAGTGATTTGCTGTAGCAGCAATAGGACACTCATGCTAGCAGCTATCCGCCCACACACACACACATGGATCCATCATCATTTCCTAAGCAACTTTCTTCGTCAGTTAACATTATTTAGATTCACCTAGCACTTGGACTAGCTTCTCTGGTGGCTCAGTGGTAAAGAATCTGCCTGAAATGCAGGAGACGTGGGTTCGACCCCTGTGTTGGGATGATACCCTGGAGAAAGAAATGGCAACCCACTCCAGTATTCTTGCCTGGGAAGTCTTGCCTGGGACAGAGGAGCCTAGTGGGCTATAATCCATGGGGTAGCAAAAGAGTTGGACATGACTTAGCAACTAAACAACAGCAAGTACTTGAACTAGCTAGACCTGGGGAATCACCATTGCCTCATGACAGTTATAAAGAAGGCTCAGAAGGAGTAGGCCAACCCAGAGATCCTTACTGAGACCTTGTATTCTTGGCCTGGTCCCTGGGCAGGTCCAGTTGATGTGTTCAAAGACTGAAAGCTCCTATGTCACCTCGAGGGAAAGTGCTGAGTCCTGACCTCTGAACTGCCAGGAAATTCCCTCTGGCACCACTAGGAATGAACAAGTTGTTTATAAGCATTTTGTTACTTAAGGGACCCAAAGATTGGTGGCAAGAGATTTCTGCCTAAATCATTACAGATGGTACATTAAGAAATTTGGGCCAGATTGTACAGAGTTTGCTAAAGATTTGGGGGAGAATAGGGTATCATTTATTTTGGTCTATGATTCCCCCTAGAGACCTTCTCTAACACTGTTTATAGCAAAGAGTCCTAGCAGATCCCATTTGATCTATGTGTCAGTCCCTCCCCTCTGCCAATACCAATCTTGATTACTGTAACTATAGTCTTGAAATTGGATAGAGTGGAAGTAAAGTAGGTTCCTCCAACGTTAGTTTTCTTTTTCAAAACTGTTTTAGATATTTTAGTTTCTTTTTTAAAAGTATGACTTTTAGAGAGGTCTTGTCTATATCTACAAAATAACTGACTGGTATTTTGATGGGAATTCACTAAAACTATATATCACTGGGGAGGGTTGACATTCTTTCTATGTTGAATCTTCCAATCTACGATCAGTATTTGTCTCCCCGTTTGTCTATTTTTTTTCATCAGCATTCAAGCCGTGTGCATGTTTCGTTAGATTTACACTTAAGGATTTTCTTTATTTTGATTATAAGTAGAATTGCACTTTAAATTTTGGTTTTTACATGTTCATTACTGGCATATAAAAATACAATTGATTTTTGTATCCTGTACCATCCTGAAGTTACATTTATTAAATCTAGGATTTGTGTGTGTGTGTGTGTGTGTGATTTCCTATGTAGATATTTATTTCATCTGCAAATAGGGAGTTTTTTTTTTCCCCTTTGTTTTGGCTTTATTACCCTGGCCAGGTGTTTCATGTTGAATAGAGTGTAGAGAACAGATGTCTTTGCCTTGTTCCTGGTTTGAGGGAAACATATTCATTCATCATTAAGCATGAAGTTAGCAATAGGATTTTGTAGGTGTTCCTGGTCCTCTGACTAGGAAAGTAGGCTCTTGTCATTGTTGTTGATTTTTTGTCTGTGCCTATTGGCATTTCCAGTTTGTTGGCTTCTTTAATATCCAGTGGGATATATGAGGACCTTCCCTGGTGGTTCAGATGGTAAAGAATCTACCTGCAATGCAGGGATATATGAAGCAAAAAGAAAACGTAAGGAACTTATCACCTCAGGTCCCAAGATCCTTAGCCAATTCTCTTCCTTCTCTCCACCTTCCATGGTCTACTTGTGGTTGTTTTACATAATGTCCAGGAGTGTTGGCCTTACTTAGTAGGGGGAACATGAAATGTATACCTACTCCATCTTCCCAGAAGTAGAAGTCTTGGCACGTTTTCATAATAATCCTGGTCAAATAATTCCAACCTCTGTGCCATCTGACATTAGTGTCATGAATTAAGAGTTACATTTTAATATTATGTTTTGAGATTTGGTATCTTGTTTAAATCACATGGAGAGTATTGAAATTTTTGTCTTAGCAGGCATTTGAGGCTACAACTTCAGAGTTACCTTCTGTGTCAGTTCCAATGTCAGTTCAGTTTACAAATCTTCTCTTATAAATTTATCAGTCCTATGTTTATTTTATTTTGTGGCCAGTCTGGGGTCTGTGAGATGATCTATCCTGTAATTCAGTTGTCAAAGTCTAGGTGTGCTTTTTAGGGTCAAATCAATATATGCCTCACTCATGGGTAACCTCAGGATTTCATAAACAACTTTAAGAAGTCAATTTTCTGAGCTCCCCCCTCTTTGTGATCTTCCACCACTTCCTGGTTTCTCAAGGCTCTCCCTTTTTGATCCTCTGGCCAGAAGTTTGCAGCTTTATTATACTGCTTAGTCTACTTCCAATGATGATACCACATCTCAGTCCAAATGGTGGGATGGTAGGGAGAGGAAAGAAGTATTGGGAGTTCTTACTCTCTTGGGGAATCTTTTCTAATTAGAAAGGTCATCCTCAGAAGTTTTGCTATTTTGAGGTCCCCTTGATGTTACTGCTATACCACTGTGAAATAGATTGGTGGCTGGGGCACAAAAGAACACAGAAAAGAAGGGAAACATTGGAGTTTCTCCTACTCTATCTGAGTTTTAGGAGTCTCCTATTCTGTTTTTTATGGCAGAAAGTTGAGACAAACTAAAAAGTCTCTTGGTGAGGGTTAAAGAGGAGAGTGGAAAAAGCTGGCTTGAAAGTCAACATTAAAAATACTAAGATCATGGCATCCAGTCCCATCACTTCATGGCAAATAGAAGGGGGAAAACTGGAAGCAATGACAGATTTTATTTTGGGGGGCTCCAAAATCATTGCGGACAGTGACTGCAGCCATGAAATTAAAAGACATTTTCTCCTTGGAACGAAAACTATGACAAAACTAGACAGTGTATTAAAAAGCAGAGACACCACTTTGGCAACAAAGGTTGGCATAGTCAAAGCTATGGTTTTCTCAGTAGTTATGTTTCAGTTGGACCATAAAGAAGGTTGAGTGCCAAAGAACTGATGCTTTCAAATTGTGGTGTGGGAGAAGGCTCTTCAGACTCCCTTGGACTACAAGCAGATCAAACCAGTTAATTCTAAAAGAAATCAACCCTGAATATTCATTGGAAGGACTGATGCTGAAGCTGAAGCTCTAATACTCTGGCCACTTGCTGCAAAGAGCTGACTCATTGGAAAAGACCCTGATGCTGGGAAAGATTGAAGGCAAAAAGAGAAGGGGATGGCAGTGGATGAGATGGTTGGATGACATCACCAATTCAATGGACATGATTTTGAGCAAACCCTGGGAGATAATGGAGGACAGAGGAGCCTGGTGTGTTACAGTCCACGAGGTCACAAAGAATTGGACACAACTTAGCAACTGAACGCCAACAATGACATTCTGTTCTTTGATCCAGAGACAGATGGATTTTTCCCAAAGCTTTCTGTCTGTGCCCTGGTATCCACTTCTAGGTTTTGGGCTATGTTGAGCTTAGGTTGAAATTAAAAAAAAAAAAAGACAAAGAAAGAATATTATTATTACTCATAGTTATTGCATCATGTTTATTTACTGTTCTAGATATCAGTGTGGATCAGAATAAGGGTTGCAAGGTATTGCTACAGAAACATTCTGAAATCCTAAGATAATTGTTCTCTTGGACCAATAAGCAGGGAAGAGCTTAAATAATCAATAAAATGACTCAAGTTGTTTTTGGTCTTTTATGTGAGGCACTACTTAACATAATTAAATTGTGATTGGAGATGTAGGTGAGTTTGACTGTGTGTTTCTCTCCACATTAGTATTTTCTAAGTATGCTTGATGTGATGTTAATATATTGTATATAAAAAGGAAAGTCTATTGTGATATAAATTAGTAAATGTTTGGGAAAATAGTTAAATAAGTTTCTTTACTGAGAACAGCTGAAAACACTTTATATGCTAACATGAATCATGTGCCTTCTAGAGTCAAAATTACAATATGCAGCATTGCCCTGAGAATGCAACAAGTTGGCTACTTCCCTGGACCTCCTCTTAGAAAGGTAAGGAGTCTCCAGAACTGAGGATATGTACCTACTCAGAACCCACCCCTTTTTCTAGACCATACTAAAGCTACTAGGACCCTGGAATACATCACTCAGATGGTCCAAACCAACCTCTAGAACCTTAATGGCCATTTCAAAGAGCAGATTTCCCTACCAGTGGCTCTGACACAACTGTTTGGAGGAGAGAAAGGTGTGGATGGGCTGTGGATACACAGGTTAGAGTGTCTGTAGGCCTCTTCATCTCTTAGGCTAAGAAGGGGAGTGGGTAAGGCCACAAGCTGGGAACTGCCTCTTTTGACCAAGCCATGTTCTGCTGTAAAATTCCCAGTAGTCCAGAATTTCTAAGTGTGAACCCAGCCTTCTATGTCATTTTGACAGTATCTTGTCAAGGTGAAAGGATAGAACATGCTATATTTAACAGTGTATTAGCTTAACTATAATTTTTATTTTTAGATATATGATATATTTCATCAGTTCAGTTCAGTCACTCAGTCGTGTCTGACTCTTTGTGACCCTATGAACCTCAGCACACCAGGCCTCCCTATCCATCACCAACTCCCGGAGTTCATCCAAACCCATATCCATCAAGTCAGTGATGCCATCCAACCATCTCATCCTCTGTCGTCCCCTTCTCCTCCTGCCCTCAATCTTTCCCAGCATCAGGGTCTTTTCAAATGAGTCAGGTCTTCACATTAGGTGGCCAAAGTATTGAAGTTTCAGCTTCAACATCAGTCCTTCCAATGAACACCCGGGACTGATCTCCTTTAGGATGGACTGGTTGGATCTCCTTGCAGTCCAAGGGACCCTCAAGAGTCTTATTCAACACCATAGTTCAAAAGCATCAATTCTTCGGCGCTCAGCTTTCTTCACAGTCCAACTCTCACATCCATATGTGACCACTGGGAAAACCACAGCCTTGACTAGATGGACCTTTGTTGACAAAGTAATGTCTCTGCTTTTGAATATGCTATCTAGGTTGGTCATAACTTTCCTTCCAAGGAGTAAGTGTCTTTTAATTTCATGGCTACAATAACCATCTGCAGTGATTTTGGAGCCCAGAAAAATTAAGTCAGCCACTGTTTCCACTGTTTCCCCATCTATTTGCCATGAAGTGATGGGACCAGATGCCATGATCTTAGTTTTCTGAATGTTGAGTTTTAAGCCACTTTTTTCACTCTCCTCTTTCACTTTTATCAAGAGGCTCTTTAGTTCTTCTTCACTTTCTGCCATAAGGGTGGTGTCATCTGCATATCTGAGGTTATTGATATTTCTCCCGGCAATCTTGATTCCAGCTTGTACTTCCTCCAGTCCAGCGTTTCTCATGATGTACTCTGCATATAAGTTAAATAAACAGGGTGACAATATACAGCCTTGATGTACTCCTTTTCCTATTTGGAACCAGTCTGTTGTTCCCTGTCCAGTTCTAACTGTTGCTTCCTGACCTGCATACAAATTTCTCAAGAGGCAGATCAGGTGGTCTGGTATTCCCATCTCTTTCAGAATTTTCCACAGTTTGTTGTGATCTACACAGTCAAAGGCTTTGGCATAGTCAATAAAGCAGAAATAGATGTTTTTCTGGAACTCTCTTGCTTTTTCGATGATCCAGTGGATGTTGGCAATTTGATCTCTGATTCCTCTGCCTTTTCTAAAACCAGCTTGAACATCTAGAAGTTCACAGTTCACATATTACTGAAGCTTGACTTGGAAAATTTTAAGCATTACTTTACTAGCGTGTGAGATGAATGGAATTGTGCGGTAGTCTGAACATTCTTTGGCATTGCCTTTCTTTGGGATTGGAATGAAAACTGACCTTTTCCAGTCCTGTGGCCACTGCTGAGTTTTCCAAATTTGCTAGCATATTGAGTGCAACACTTTCACAGCGTCATCTTTCAGGATTTGAAATAGCTCAACTGGTATTCCATCACCTCCACTAGCTTTGTTCATGGGGATGCTTCCTAAGGCCCACTTGACTTCACATTCCAGAATGTCTGACTCTAGGTGAGTGATCACACCATCATGATCATCTGGGTCATGAAGATCTTTTTTGTACAGTTCTTCTGTGTATTCGTGCCACCTCTTCTTAATATCTTCTGCTTCTGCTAGGTCCATACTATTTCTGTCCTTTATTGAGCCCATCTTTGCATGAAATGTTCCCTTGGTATCTCTAATTTTCTTGAAGAGATCTCTAGTCTTTCCCATTCTATTGTTTTCCTCTATTTCTTTGCATTGATCTCTGAGGAAGGCTTTCTTCTCTCAGTTAGGGTGACCAACTATCCCAGCTTGCTCAGGACTTTCTCATTTTAGCACTGAATGTCCCATGTCCCAGGAAACTGAGAACATTGATCACCTGCCCCAGTTCTTAATAATTTTAGAAGTGGATTGGCTGTACAAAGCATTTCCCATGTTTATTTGATCTTGAAATCCTTTCCTTTTAACTCCCACCCCAACCTCATGAGCATCTTATATAAGTGTAGAGACAAGTTACATCTGTCATAAAAAAGTGCATCTTATAGAGAAACAAACTTTCAACCTATATTTTACATTGATTGATCTTAGGCAATACTTTTCTAGTCAGAGTATTTAGGCTGTTATAATTTTGTTTGTTTGTTTTTAGTTATTGCTGCTAAGTCACTTCAGTCGTGTCCGACTCTGTGCGACCCCATAGACGGAAGCCCACCAGGCTCCCCCATCCCTGGGATTCTCCAGGCAAGAACACTGGAATGGGTTGCCATTTCCTTCTCCAATGCATGAAAGTGAAAAAGAAGTCGCTCAGTCGTGTCCGACTCTTAGCGACCCCATGGACTACAGCCTACCAGGCTCCTCCATCCATGGGATTTTCCAGGCAAGAGTACTGGAGTGGGGTGCCATTGCCTTCTCCTTTTTAGTTATTAGGTTTACTTTTATTACTATCATTGTTACTAATAATGATGATAATAATGTAAGATGTATCAATTTTATAAGTGCTATTAAGGGCCAAACCCTATGCTAGGTGTTTTACATGCATAGCTTCTAATTCTAATAAAATAAAAAACTAAGTGACAAAGGAAATTTGAACTTAGATTTGTCTTTCTCTTAAGTTGATATCTTTTTACTGTGTCTATAGGATGAAAACAGAGAAGGCAATGGCACCCCACTCCAGTACTCTTGCCTGGAAAATCCCATGAACGGAGGAGCCTGGTGGGCTGCAGTCCATGGGGTCACTAGAGTCGGACACGACTGAGCGACTTCACTTTCACATTTCACTTTCATGCATCGGAGAAGGAAATGGCAACCCACTCCAGTGTTCTTGCCTGGAGAATCCCAGGGACAGGGAAGCCTGGTGGGCTGCCGTCTCTGGGGTCGCACAGAGTCGGACACGACTGAAGCGACTTAGCAGCAGCAGCAGCATAGGATAAAAAATAGTAGATGAGATTGTTAAGTTGGGTCCTGAAATCTAATAATTACACATCAACAATGATAGTACTAATATAGAATACACTTGGGAAAAAATGATCAGATCTGACTTATCCATGATCTACACCAAGATGAGGGAGAATAAAGTGTTTGTTATATCCTTACAGTTAGTCAAATATGCTCCTGCAGTTGTGTCTGAGGCCTGCGAGGACTGTTGTTGTTGTTGTTGTTTTAAATTTAATTTAATTTTTAAACTTTACATAATTGTATTAGTTTTGCCAAATATCAAAATGAATCCGCCACAGGTATACATGTGTTCCCCATCCTGAACCCTCCTCCCTCCTCCCTCCCCATACCATCCCTCTGGGTCGTCCCAGTGCACTAGCCCCAAGCATCCAGTATCGTGCATCGAACCTGGACTGGCAACTCCTTTCATACATGATATTATACATGTTTCAATGCCATTCTCCCAAATCTTCCCACCCTCTCCCTCTCCCACAGAGTCCATAAGACTGTTCTATACATCAGTGTCTCTTTTGCTGTCTCGTACACAGGGTTATTGTTATAATCTTTCTAAATTCCATATATATGCGTTAGTATACTGTATTGGTGTTTTTCTTTCTGGCTTACTTCACTCTGTATAATAGGCTCCAGTTTGTTGTTTTAAGTCCCTAAGTCAAGTCTGACTTTTTTGCAGCCCCATGAACTGTAACCCGCCAGGCTCCTCTGTCCATGGGGTTTCCCAGGCAAGAATACTGGAGAAGGCTGCCATTTCCTTCTCCAGGTAATCTTCCTGACCCACGGATTGAATCCATGTCTTTTGCACTGGCAGGCAGATTCTTTACTACTGAGGCACCCTGGAAGCTTCCTGTGAGGATAGTATGCCCTTTTTCTCTTTTAAAATTTTATAATTAGGGCCAAAAAATGACAAAAGTCTTGAACTTTAGAAAATGTGTTCTCCAAAATCCTGTCTCTTGTAAACAAATAATGCCAAAATAGAAGAGGTTTGTTTTCAGGTCTGTCTTTGTATCTGTCAGTGAAGTGATTCAAAATTTTGTTATATGGCTCTCATCCAGGGTGTTTATAGTTATTGTAATTTTTATTGTTACTGTAAAAAAGGTTTCCATTATATTTAAAAAACTGTTCATGTGTGTATTCAGTCATGTCCGATTCTTTTCGATCCCATGAACTATAGCCCACCCGGCTCCTCTGTCCATGGGATTGTCCCAGCAAGAATACTGGAGTGGGTTGCCATTTCCTTTTCCAGAATATCTGCCTGGCATAGGGATTGAACCCAAGTCTCCTGTGTTTCCTGCATTGACAGGTGGATTCTTTACCACTGCACCACCTGGAAGCCCCTGTTTTAAAAAGTAGTGGGTTTTAAATCATACTGCACGGAGCCCTGGTGTTCTTAAGTGTCCCTTGGAGGAAGGAACAGGGCCAAGGGCAAGAAAATTGGACTCTGGTGTTCTCATGCCTACTTTAATCAAGTAGTGCCATATTTTTTACATTTCAGAGTCCAGATAAACTTAAAAAAATTTTTTTATTGGAGTATAGTTGGGCTGCCCTGGTGATTCAGATGGTAAGGAATCTGCCTGCAATGCAAGAGACTTGTGTTCAATCTCTGCGTCAGGAAGATCCCCTGGAGAGGGGAATGGCTACCCACTCCAGTATTTGCCTGGAGAATCCCATGGACAGAGGATCCTGGTGGGCTACAGTCCGTGAGGTTACAAAGAACTGGACATGACTAAGTGACTGAGCACATAGTTGCTTTAGAGTTTTGTGTAGTTTCTACTGTACAGCAAAGTGCATCAGTTTTATATATATGCATGTGCTGTGTGCTTAGTTGCTCAGTCGTGTCTGACTCTGCGACCTCATGGACTGTAGACCACCAAGCTCCTCTGTCCATGGGATTTCCCAGGCAAGAATACTGGAGTGGGTTGCCATTTCCTTCAACAGGGAGGATCTTCCCAACCCAGGAATTGAACTTGGGTCTCCTGCATTGCAAGCAGATTCATAACCAACCGAGCTATGAGGGAATCCCGTATATATACATATATCCCCTCTTTTTTGGATTTCCTTCCCATTTAGGTCACCACAGAGCATTGAGTCGAGTTCCCGGGAGTTCAGATAAACTTTTGTTTAAAGATTTTTGGAAGAACAATAAGAAAGATATGGTTTTAATTCATTATAATTACCACATTATACCAGAAAGCTATTGCCTTTGAGATATTTGTTCTTTTTAATCAGCTTTATTGAGATATAATTAATATTCCCTCATTTGAAATATAGAATTCAGTGACTTTTAGTGTATTCACAGAACTGTGCATTCATCACCTCAGTGAATTTTAGAAGATTTTCATTACCCCAAAAAGAAACCCCACATCTCTTGGCCATCATTCTCTAATCTCTCCCCACTTGCCATCAGTCATAGGCAACTACTCATCTACTTTCTGTTTCTATAGGTTTGCTTGCTCAGAATATTTAATATAAATAGAATCAAACAATATATGATCTTTTGTCATTAGCTTCTTCTACTTAGCACTGTTGTTGTTCAATTGCTCAGTTGTGTCCAACTCTTTGTGACCCCACGGACCACAGCATGCTAGGCTTCCCTGTCCTTTACCATCTCCCAGACCTTGCTCAAACTCATGTCCATTGAGTTAGTGATGTCATCCAACCATCTCATCTTCTGTCATCCCCTTCTGCTCCTGCTTTCAGTCTTTCCCAGCATCAGGGTCTTTTCCAATGAATCAGCTCTTTGCATCAGGTGGCCAAAGTATTGGAGTTTCAGCTTCAGCATCAGTTATTCCAATGAATATTGAGGGTTGATTTCCTTTAGGATTGACTGGCTTGATCTCCTTGTAGTCCATAATGTTCTCAAAGTTCATCCATGCTGTACATGCATCAGCATTTCACTCCTTTTTTTATTGCTAAATGATATTCTAATATACTTTATGATATATCATATATATCATATATTTATTTATAAATATATTTGTCATTTTATTTATCCATTTATCAGTTGATGGACATTTGGGTTATTTCCATTTTTTGACTATTATGAATAATGGTGCTATAAATATTCATGTACAAGTTTTTGTGTAGACACATATTTTCATTTTTGGGGGGTATATGTCTACGAATAGAATTGTTGGTTTTTATAGTAATTCTATGTTTAATCATTGAAGGAACTGCCAGACAGTTTCCCAAAGCCAACTATACTATTTTACATTCCTACTAGCAGTATATGATGGAGAAGGCAACGGCACCCCACTCCAGTACTCTTGCCTGGAAAATCCCATGGATGGAGGAGCCTGGTGGGCTGCTGTCTATGGGGTCGCATAGAGTCGGACACGACTGAAGTGACTTAGCAGCAGCAGCAGCAGCATGTGAAGGTTCCAATTTTTCCCATCTTTGTATTTAGGTAAGCTCTCATGCTAATTTTATTTCAGTTATATTTTCAGCTCTGTTTGCTCTTCTTCCTGTTTTCCAATTCTTTGTTAAACTTTCTACTGGTTTATTGATTTTTCTCCTGAGTTCATTGAGCACCTTTATAATCATTACCCTGAACTCCTTATCAAGTTGATTACTTATCTCTGTTTTGCTTAGTTCTTCTTCTAGAGTTTTTGACATATTCCTCTGTCTCCTCATTTTGCCTAATTCTCTGCTTTTATTTCTATGTGTTAGGTAGGTCAGTTATGTTTCTCAATCTTGGAGAAGTGGCCTTATGTAGATGTCCTGTGGGGCACATTCTTCTCTGGTCACCAGTGTTATATGCTCTAGGGTTGCCCCTTGTGTGGGCTTCATGGGCCCTTCTTTTGTGGTGAGGCCAACTTCACTGATAGGTGGGGATGGATTCAACCCAGCTGGCTACCAGGATTTGCTTGGTGTGATGGCTTTTGGCCAGTTGAGGGTCCATTCCCAGGCTGGTGCCAACCCACTTGTAGGCAGGGCCAGGTTCCAAGGCACTGTTGTACTAACTTTAATAGTTTATCAATTCTCTTGGCTTTTATAGTTGACAGGGATATAAGCTCTAAATAATATCCAGTTTTGTGCTTTGTTGCATTAGACATAAATTTTATATTAATTTTAAATAATAAAGTTGCTAGAACACCTCTTAATCTTGTTCCTGATTTTGCTGAGATTTCTACTACTGTATTGGTCCTCAAACTTGGGTGCATGCTGAGATCATCTAAAAAGTTAAAAAAAAAAAACCAACCCTCTAATGTCTGTGCCCCAGCTCTAGAGATTCTCAGTAGTGAATCTTGGGCACTGGCACTTTTAAAATGATTTCAAATGGGAAGCAAAATTTGAGAATCACTGCTCAGGTGCACACAGACCTTTGTCATACTAAATTATAATTATTGGTTTATTTTGTCTGTTTTCCCCAGGAAGATCTTTCTGGGCAGGATTTATGTTCTATTTAAATTTTAAGTTTATTTTAATTTGATTATTTTCTCTATCAATGATTTTTAAATTATTGCCCATGTCTTAAATTTGACATTGTATCCTCAATGTCAGGACAGTGCCTGTAAAATGATAAGAGCTTCAAAAAAGTAAAAACTTCAAAAATGAAGTTAATAATATCATTAATCTTGAATAGTAATGATTGCAATAGTACACTTTTAGGGCAAGTTGTTGAAGACAGGACAGGGAGTAGTTTTGGAGGGAGGATCAGAGATGAAAAAACTTGACTTCAAGTGTTTTTGGTCTGGTATGTCTGGTCAGTAAACCAAAGGCTTTCCACTGTATTTCTATGGGAAGTTCATGCCGGTAGTCTGGAGTGTGCAATTTCTGCTATTGGTAAGTAAAGGAGAGTCACTGTTCTCTCCTCAGGTGCAAATTTTCCATCTACACACCTTGTCATAAAACACAGAAAACTGTTCCTTAGGTCCAGGCTCTATGGGCAGTGCACATATGATTATGGAAAAGAGACTAAGTTTTGAATATTTGGTAGCAAAACTAAAAAAAAAAAAAATCCTTTTCCTTGTCAAGGAAGATCAGATGAAAACAGGAAGATTGTTTTTATTTTGTTTTGTGCTATTCTTTTATTCTTTATTATGAACTAGGCAAAAATAGAAAAAGCACTTAAGAATTACATACACTTTATTTTTTTCTACTTTTCCATAATCAAGTACAATTACATATTTGTAGTGGAGAAACCACAGAGAAGGCGATGGCACCCCACTCCAGTACTCTTGCCTGGAAAATCCCATGAACGGAGGAGCCTGGTGGGCTGCAGTCCATGGGGTCACTAGAGTCGGACACGACTGAGCGACTTCACTTTCACATTTCACTTTCATGCATCGGAGAAGGAAATGGCAACCCACTCCAGTGTTCTTGCCTGGAGAATCCCAGGGACAGGGAAGCCTGGTGGGCTGCCGTCTCTGGGGTCGCACAGAGTCGGACACGACTGAAGCGACTTAGCAGCAGCAGCAGCAGTGGAGAAACCAAGTTCATATTTAAGAAGGAAATTTTGTGAACTAGAAATGTGTTCAACAGCAAGTATAGAAACATTCACTACAGTGGCTAAACCAAAAATAACTTTAGTCTTCTAACTTAATAAATCTGAAAGTGGGTGGCTGTTGATATTTGTTGTGCCATTAAAAATCCAGTTGAGAATGTATCCAAGCCTTCCTAGTTTTAGTGAGTTGACTTTTATTTCCATGTTTATTACCTCATGGTAGCATGGTTGCTGAAGATCTGGAGAGCTAGGCTGTCTTCAAGGCAGGAAGAAGGGAGGACAAAGAGCAGCACCAGCAGCATCTGAAGTCTTTTTCCTTCTTTTTGAATATTAGAATACAAAAGCTTTCCAAAATACCCTATAGAAGACTTCATGGTCATGGGCCAGAACTGTGTTCCATGGCCACTTCTACATTCAAGGGAAATTGAGAAAGTGAATATATCACTTGGGACTGAGAACATGGTCACCCTAAACTAAGCTGAACTTCATCAGCAGGGAATAAACAGGGAACTGCTAAGTCACTTCAGTCGTGTCCGACTCTGTGCGACCCCATAGACGGCAGCCCACCAGGCTCCCCCATCCCTGGGATTCTCCAGGCAAGGACACTGGAGTGGGTTGTCATTTCCTTCTCTAATGCATGAAAGTGAAAAGTGAAAGTGAAGTCGCTCAGTCGTGTCCGACTCTTAGCGACTCCATGGACTGCAGCCTACCAGGCTCCTCCATCCATGGGACTTTCCAGGCAGGATTACTGGAGTGGGGTGCCATTGCCTTCTCCGAAACAAGGAACAGGTGTTGAGAAAGCAAATAACAGTGTCTAACTCAGGCATTCTATTTAGTTGGAATACATATTAAAATTTTTCTCCTACTTCCTTGGCCAGTTCTTCTTAGTTTCTAATTTATTCTTCTCCACCAGACTTTTAAATTAAAAACAAAAAACAAAAAAACTTATTCTTCTTTACCAGACTTTTATTATTTTTTTTTAATTTTATTTTATTTTTAAACTTTACATAATTGTATTAGTTTTGCCAAATATCAAAATGAATCCATCACAGGTATACATGTGCTCCCCATCCTGAACCCTCCTCCCTCCTCCCTCCCCATACCATCCCTCTGGGTCATCCCAGTGCATTAGCCCCAAGCATCCAGTATCGTGCATTGAACCTGGACTGGCATCTAGTTTCATACATGATATTTTACCTGCTTCAATGCCATTCTCCCAAATCTTCCCACCCTCTCCCTCTCCCACAGAGTCCATAAGACTGTTCCATACATCAGCGTCACTTTTGCTGTCTCGTACACAGGGTTATTGTTATCATCTTTCTAAATTCCATATATATGCGTTAGTATACTGTATTGGTGTTTTTCCTTCTGGCTTACTTCACTCTGTATAATAGGCTCCAGTTTCATCCACCTCATTAGAACTGATTCAAATGTATTCTTTTTAATGGCTGAGTAATACTCCATTGTGTATATGTACCACAGCTTTCTTATCCATTCATCTGCTGATGGGCATCTAGGTTGCTTCCATGTCCTGGCTATTATAAACAGTGCTGCAATGAACATTGGGGTACACGTGTCTCTTTCTCTTCTGGTTTCCTCAGTGTGTATGCCCAGCAGTGGGATTGCTGGATCATAAGGCAGTTCTATTTCCAGTTTTTTAAGGAATCTCCACACTGTTCTCCATAGTGGCTGTACTAGTTTGCATTCCCACCAACAGTGTAAGAGGGTTCCCTTTCCTCCACACCCTCTCCAACATTTATTGCTTGTAGACTTTTGGATCGCAGCCATTCTGACTTTTAAATGATAGGATTCTTTAAATCTTGGTCCTAGCCCTTCTTAAGTTTTTCATTTTATACTCTCTACTTAGGCAGTAGCATCCACTCCTGTAACCTTAATTATCCAATAATTAATGATTCCCAAATTTATGTCCTTATTCTTGAACTCTAATGAAATGGTTAACACCATGTATCTTTTAATCACTGCTCTATTTCAGTGTCTAGCCGGTAACTTATACATTGTGTGTACCCATTAAATATTTCATAAATAAATGAGAATACTTTCTAGGCTACTGACCATGGGATGCATTCCTAGCCAGCAGCTGGCAGGTATGGCAGAGTAAGGAACACAGGTTGATTTCTGTGGGAGCCAGTAGAGTCCTGAGTACTGTAGTCGTTCCAGTTGGAGAAGAGCCTGGGGAGCAATATCTGTTAGTCTCTGGAAGACTACTCCATACCACATGGAAAAGAAGCCCCTGGAGAACAGCTCTTGCTACACCTTTCATGGCCATCTTTTCCTTCAAATATCACAACAAAACTCCAGAAAATAAAAATGTTCACATTGTCTGAGACTAAAATAATACAAGCAATTTTCTCTGAAACTGACTGAGCCTCCATTGCACTCACAATATTGGACAAACATAAACCTCTTCTTGGTGAAAATAGCAGACAAAAATGACACCAGAATTATAGAAAGACCTATCGTTACATGAAAAGGGAAACAGAACAGTACAATTTGATATGGATTTGTACCAAGATTTAGGGATAAATATCAGAAAATTTTTATTTTAAATTGCAATGAGATTAGAGAGAAATTATGTGTATGAAAAAGGAACAGCAATTTGAAGCCTTTCTCATAATTGAAATCCAAATGTCCTGGTGTTATTTTTAAATTACAAGAATAAAAATCTACCTTTAATACACAGTCAGAAAAAGATACATAAAAAGGAAAATAAAATCTTATTATTATTGAGATTTTCATCACTTTCATACTAAATATCAGAAAATGATAGAACAATATTTTAAAAGTTTTGAGAAAGGGTTTGTGACTCAAGAGTTTTCTATACAGTGAGCCCCCTGGGCTGTGCTTGGTCACTCACTCAGTCATGTCTGACTCTTTGCAACCCCATGGACTGTAGTCCACCAGGCTCCTCTGTCTGTGGAGATTCTCCAGACATGAATACTGGAGTGGGTTGCCGTGCCCTCCTTCAGGGGATCTTCCCAACCCAGCGATCAAACCCAGATCTCCCACATTGCAGGCTGATTCTTTACCATCTGAAACACCAGGGAAGCCCAAGTAAGTCCCCTACATACAAACAAGTTCCTTTCCGTGAGTGCATTCATAAGTCTAATTTGTTTGTAAGTCCAACAGAGTTAGTCTAAGTATGCAACTTAACACACTTGGCTATATAGTACTCTACTGTAATAGATTTATAATACTTTTTATATAAATAATACATACATAAAAAACTAACACAAAAAACAAAGAAAATATTTTTAATCTTACAGTACAGTACCTTGAAAACAGTAGTACAGTACAACAGTCGGCATATAGGGGCTGGCACACATGTTCCCATCTGTGAAAGTTCAAAACTTGAAGGTTTGTATGTAGGGGACTTACTGTACCCTTCAAATAGGAAAGCAACAGGAAAGTATTAAATCGAAGATTCTTAAGCCAGAAACATGTATAGCTTGAAAATAAGTGTTGTCATATGATTCAAAATCAAGATCTCAAGAATGGACAGAACATTTTACTCATTCACCAAACATTTATGTGTGGCACAAATTGAGATACTGGTTTATATTCTTTTATCCCTTTCTCCCTGCCCCATCTCCCAACTAATGGCCCTCATTCCCCTTCCGAACAAGGATCCATAATACCTTAATTTTCTTACCTTAGGATTCTTTAAAGAATTTTCTAAAGTTTTTCTAAACTTTTAAAAAGTTAGTTTTTCTGTACAGATTAGTTATTTAAGAATTAACAACCATGAAAGTATTACAAATTAAATCTATGAGACATGGTCAAATCTAAACTTAAGGCAAATCCTCAGGCCTAAATAGAACCAGAAACGTTTTATAAACTGAGAAAGTTTGAAAATAACATCAGTTTTCAATTCTAGAAATTAGAAAAAGGGCTAAAAATTAATTGTAAAAATAAGAAGAAAAATGAAGGTAAACATTAGTGAAAAATAGAAAAAATACAACCATTAAGAATAGTGGGGAGGATCTGTGCTCCTGGAGAAATAGGCCTGGAGTAACTATATATATATGTGTGTGTGTGTGTGTGTGTGTGTGTGATATATATATAGTGTATATTATATAGGGGAAAGAGCAGAGTTGAAATAAAGCTAAGGCAATTCCTGATGCCTCCTTGCTTAACTTCTCAAAACTATGTAGAAGTCAGATGGCTGCCACATGAAAATGTCTTCACAAACACTGTTGGATACTGTGAATTCATTAAGGAGAATGTTCAGGAGAAAGCAGAAGTCTAATCCAAAACAAATGGCATTAACAAATACTCCAAGCCTTTGAGTTACATCTGCTACCAGTAGAATTGTGACTGGCAGATAATCCTAGTACATCTCAGTCCTGCTGAGTACCAAACTGAAAGGGCAGGCTCTGGTTGACCCAGTTAGCTTGGCAGTAGAGCCCTGGAGGGCCTCCTCCCCACACTCAGATGTTTGTAGTCAAAGCTGTAGTGGCTAGGACAGGCAAATCATTCTTTTATTAAATTCAAATTAAAGGGGTAAGATGAAACCTTCATCTCCACTGTGTTTTCTGAGCTGGCTAGCCCACTGACATCAAGCTGCTCCTACTCACTTCCTATCCTTCCTGTAAATGTTTGTGACTTGCTGCAAAAATTCCTATCTGCCTCTTTTCTAGTGTTGATGTTCTGATTGTGGAAATACACTCGTCCTCTCACTTGCATACTTTTAATTTGAAACTATTTAAGAGAACTGAGGCTCCCATGTATTGTATATGTTTTTATAAAAAACAAATAAAATTACCTATGAAAATGAAGAAAAAATACAACCATTAAGAACAGGGTCAGAAATTGTTCTTGTTGTTCACTTGCTCAGTCACTCAGTCGTGTCTGACTCTTTGTGATGCTATGGACTCTAGCATGCCAGGCTTCCCTGTCCTTCACCATCTCCTGGAGCTTGCTCAAACTCATGTCCATTTAGTCGATGATGACATCGAACCATCTCATCCTCTGTCATCTCCTTCTCCTCCTGCCTTCAATCTTTCCCAGCATCAGGGTCTTTTCTAATGAGTTGGTTCCTCCCATCATGTGGCCAAAGTATCAGAGCTTCAGCTTCAGCATCAGCATCATTCAAAACACTAGTTTATATAAACTCAACCAGTTACACAATTTGAACCAGATATAAATACCTGTTATAAGTGTGGTAGAGAGTAAAAGAGATTTCATACAAATACACAATGTTAGGGAATATCATTATATAAAAAGGTGAAACTAAAAATGTTTAAAGAAATCACAATGTACAACTTAATCCTAATAAATATTCTGGATAAAATGGATGATTTTCTTGGAAAATAAGAATTATTAAAATAGACTCAAAGAAGGTGAAAACCTGAATGGAAAAATAACCATGGAAGAAATAATAATAATAGTCACAGGGAATTCCCTGGTGGTCCAGTGGTTAGGACTCACATTTTTCACTGCTGTGGCCTGGATTCAATCCCTAGTTGGGGAACTAAGATCCTACAAGATGCATGGCATGGCCAAAAATAAAAAGGAAAAAAATTGTCACAGAATTATTCACAATAAGCATGCCAGGCTCAGATAATTTTTAAAGAAAAGTTCAGGATACTCACAAGAAACATATACTACTTTTTTTTTTTTTTGCTATTTAAATTGCTTCAAGCAAAGAAAAAAGGGTGAAATTTCCAATTAATTTTACAAGGTCGACAGCAACCCAATCCTAGAGCTTAATGCTAAAAATGGTATCCATAAATAAAAAAACTACAGAACAACAACAGTTAACAGTGTATAAATAAACCACTGGCAGATACACTGAGGAATGTATTAAAAGGGCAATACATCTTGTATTCCCTGGAGAAGGAAATGGCAACCCACTCCAGTATTCTTGCCTGGAAAGTTCTATGGACAGTGAAGCCTGGAAGGCTATACCCATTGGGTCACAAAGAGCTGGACCTGACTGAGCACCTGAGCACTCTCACACACCTTGTATTTATTTGTTAGGATTTCCCAGAGAAACAGAACCAACAGTATACACATACACACAGATTTATCAAAAGGGATTGGCTCCTGCAATCATGGAGGCTGACAACTCCCAGGAATTGCTGTTAGCAATCTGAAGACCCAGGAAAGCTGATAGAATAGTTTGATTCTGTGTCTGAAGGCCCAGGAACCAATGGTGTAAGTTCCAGTCCGAAAGCTAGGAGGCTCAAGACCCAAAAGAAGTAGGGTCCGATGGCAGGAAAAGATTGATGTCCCAGCTCAAGGCAGTCGAGCAGGAGGAGTTCTGTCTTAGTCAGAGGAGGCTGCCATAGCAAAATGCCAGACTGGGCGGCTTAAACAATAGAAATTTATTCTCTGACAGTCCTGGAGGCTTTAAGTCCAAGATAAGGTGCCAGCATGGTCTGTGTCTGGTGAGAGCTCCCTTCCTTTCTCATAGACAGTTTCCTCTTTGATGTGTCCTCACATGGAAAATAGAAAAAAAGATCACAGTCTGTGGTATTTCTTCTTATAAGGGCACTAATATCAACATGAGGACCCCATCCTCATGATCTCATCTAAATCTAATCAGCTCCCAAAGGCCCTATCTCCAAACACCATCACATTGGAAATTAGGGTTTCAATATACTAATTTGAGGAGGACATAATCCAGTACATAGCATACCTTAACTCAGTAGGATTTATGCCAGGAATGTAAAGATGGTTCAATAATTGGAATATTTTGCTTAAACTCATCAAATTAAAAGGTTGAAGTGGATCATGTCAATTAATACAACCATGGTAAATTTCCACATCTCTTTATTCTATAAGATGATAGAAACACTTCCTAAAATCAAAAGCACTTATTATCTTAAGAGTGCAATTGAAAATGACAAGGTTACTCAGTATTATTGCTATTATTCAAAAGTTTTTGAATGTTACAGCCAGAGTAATAAGAAAAGAAAAAGCAACAAGAGAGCTAAGAAAGACAAAATTATCATTATTTGAAGATTATATATTTGTCTATATAATTATCTAACAGGATAATTACAGTCAACTAAAAATCTATCAAAACAGTACTAGTTGCATATGTGACCAATAAAGGACAATGGAAATAAAAAGCAATAGTGTTCTTATACCAGTGGTAGCCAGAAAATATGAAAAAATTCAATTTATAACAGCAACACAAATATAAACCACCTAGGAATAAACTTAGCAGGAATATGCAAAGCCTACATGAGAACACTTCAGAACTACTGAGGGCATAAAAGGAGATCATGTTTTCAGAAGGAAAAAGTCAACACAGAGACTCTGAGTTAGATGTAGAAGCTGCTCTCCAGGATAACACATTTTACAGCAAACAATCTTATACAGCTTTTAAGATCTTTTCCCTTTGGCATTCTGAATTTCACTAGGAAGCATCTAGGTGAAATTCTGTTTTTCATTCATCTTGCTAAGCACTGAGTGGGCTCTTGCAATTTAAAGTTTGTTGTCTCCAGCTTTTAGAAATTTTACTCCAGTAATTTCCTCCTGTCTGTTTTTTGTTTCCTCTTTTGGAAAATTTTATTATTTGATTGCTGAATCACCTGAATTAATATTCACCATTTAGAATAGCATTATAATAGATAAATTAACCAGGAGTAAATCTAACAAAAGGTTTATGTAAGAGGGACTTCCCTAGTCGTCCAGTGGCTAAGATTCCATGCTTTCAAAATATGGGGTACAGGTTTGATTCCTGGTTGGGGAACTGGTATCCCACATGCCAAGTGGTGAAGCCAAAATATTTTTTAAAAAGATTTATGTTAACCCTGAATATTCATTGGAAGGACTGATGCTGAAGCTGAAGCTCCAATACTTTGGCCACCTGATGTGAAGAGTTGACTCACTGGAATAGATCCTGATGTTGGGAAAGATTGAGGGCAAGAGGAGAAGGGGGTGACAGAGGATGAGGTGGTTAGATAACATCACTGACTCAATGGACATGAGTTTGAGCAAATTCTGGGAGATAGAGAAAAACAGGGAAGTCTAGTGTTCTACAGTCCATGGGGTCACAAAGAGTTGGACAGAATATAGTAACTGAACAACAACAAAGATATTAACATTAGGGGAAACTACATGAGGGGTAAACCCAGGCCTTTGTGTTATCTTTGTTGCTTCTCTATGAATCTAAAATTATTCCAAATAAAAACTTTCTCAAAAAAGATCTAAAAGAACTATATGGAGAAAATATAGTACTCTATTGAAAGACATTAAAGGAAACTGAAGCAAGGAGAGAGCTAGAGCATATTGTAAAGGATCTGATAATGTAGAGATGTCAGTTTTCCATAAATTTGGTGCAAAATCATAAAATTCCAACAGGATATTAAAGAGAAATTTGACAAGCTGATGCTTAAATTTATACAGATGACCAAAGTCTCCAAAGTAGCCAATACACTCTAAAAGAGAAGAAGATGAAGATGGGGGACTTGCCTTTCAGATATCAATAATTACTATAAAAGAATTAAAGCATATGTAGTATTTAAGACAGTCTGGTATTGTTTCAAGAATAGAAAAACAGATGAATTGAATAGAACTAAGAGCTGAGAACTAGACCTTTTGTCATATGGAAACTTGATATTGACTGTGCTGAATGAAGCTTAAGCTGGGATCGAGATTGCCAGGAGAAATATCAATAACCTCAGATATGCAAATGACACCACCCTAATGGCAAAAAGTGAAGAGAAACTAAAGAGCCTCTTGGTGAAGGTGAAAGAGGAGAGTGAAAAAGCTAGCTTAAAACTCAACATTCAAGAAACTAAGATCATTACTTCATGGCAAATCAGTCAATCAGTCAGTTCAGTCGCTCAGTCCTGCCTGACCCTTTGCAACCCCATGGACTGCAGCACGCCAGGCCTCCCTCTCCTTCACCAGCTTCTGGAGTCTACTCAAACTCATGTCCATTGAGTTGGTGATGCCAACCAACCATCTCATACTCTGTGGTCCCCTTCTCCTCCCACCTTTGATCTTTCCCAGTATCAGGGTCTTTTCAAATGAATCAATTCTTCGCATCAGGTAGCCAAAGCATCAGTCCTTCCAGTGAATATACAGGACTTCCTTTAGAATGGACTGGTTGGATCTCCTTGCAGTCCAAGGGACTCTCGAGAGTCTTCTCCAACCACAGTTCAAAAGCATCAATTCTTCGGCCCTCAGCTTTCTTTATGGTCCAACTCTCACATCCATACATGACTACTGGAAAAACCATAGCTTTGACTAGATGGACCTTTGTTGGCAAAGTAATATCTCTGATTTTTAATGTGCTGTCTAGATTGGTCACAGCTTTTCTTCCAAGGAGCAAGTGTCTTAATTTCATGGCTGCAGTCACCATCTGCAGTGATTTTGGAGCCCCCAAAAATAAAGTCTCTCACTGTTTCCACTGTTTCCCCATCTATTTGCCATGAAGTAATAGGACCGATGCCATGAAGTTAGTTTTCTGAATGTTGAGCTTTAGGCCAACTTTTTCACTCTCCTCTTTCACTTTCATCAAGAGTCTCTTTAGTTCTTCTTCACTTTCTGCCATAAGGATGGTGTCATCTGCATATCTGAGGTTATTGATATTTCTCCTGGCAATCTTGATTCCAGCTTTTGCTTCCTCCAGCCCAGTGTTTCTCATGATGTACTCCGCATATAAGTTAAATAAACAGAGTGATAATATACACCCTTGATGTACTCCTTTTCCTATTTGGAACCAGTCTGTTGTTCCATGTCCAGTTCTAACTGTTGCTTCCTGCCCTGCATACAGATGTCTCAAGAGGCAGGTCAGGTGGTCTGGTATTCCCATCTCTTTAAGAATCCTCCACAGTTTGTTGTGATCCACACAGTCAATGGCTTTGGCATAGTCAATAAACCAGAAGGAGATGTTTTTCTGGAACTCTCTTGCTTTTTCGATGATCCAGCAGACGTTGGCAATGTGATCTCTGGTTCCTCTGCCTTTTCTAAAACCAGCTTGAACATCTGGAAGTTCACGGTTCACGTATTGCTGAAGCCTGGCTTGGAGAATTTTGAGCATTACTTTACTAGCATGTGAGATGAGTGCAATTGTGCAGTAGTTTGAGCATTCTTTGGAATTGCGTTTCTTTGGGATTGGAATGAAAACTGACCTTTTCCAGTCCTGTGGCCACTGGTGAGTTTTCCAAATTTGCTGGCATATTGAATGCAGCACCTTCACAGCATTATGTTTTAGGCTTTGAAATAGCTCAACTGGAATTCCATCACCTCTACTAGCTTTGTTCATAGTGATACTTCCTATGCCAACAACACAAGAGAAGACCCTACACATGGACATCACCAGTTGGTCAATACCAAAATCAGATTTATTATATTCTTTGCAGCCAAAGATGGATAAGCTGTATACAGTCAGCAAAAACAAGATCTGTGGCTCAGATCATGAACTCCTTATTGCCAAATTTAGACTTAAATTTAAGAAAGTAGGGAAATCCACTAGACCATTCAGGTATGGCCTAAATCAAATTCCTTACCATTATATAGTGGGAGTGACACATAGATTCAAGGGGTTATATCTGATAGACAAAGTGCCTGAAGAACTATGGACAGAGGTTCATGACACTGTATAGGAGGCAGTGATCAAGACCATCCCCAAGAAAAAGAAATGCAAAAAAAAAAAAAAAAAAAAGGCTGTCTGAGGAGGCCTTATAAATAGCTGTGAAAAGAACAGAAGTGAAAAGCAAAGGAGAAAAGGAAAGATATACCCATTTCAATGCAGAGTTCCAAAGAATAGCAAGGAGAGATAAGAAAGCTTTCCTCAGTGATCAATGCAAAGAAATAGAGGAAAACAATAGAGTGGGAAAGACTAGAGAGCTCTTCAAGAAAATTAGAGACACCAAGGGAACATTTCATGCAAAGATGGGCACAATAAAGGAGAGAAATGGTATGGATCTAACAGAAGCAGAAGATATTAAGAAGAAGTGGCAAGAATGCACAGAAGAACTATACAAAAAGGATCTTCACGACCCAGATAGTCAGGATGGTATGATCATGTCAAACAGATGGGGAAAAAATGGAAACAATGACAGGCTTTATTTTCTTGGGCTCCAAAATCACTACAGATGGTAATTTCAGCCATGAAATTAAAAGACACTTGCTCCTTGGAAGAAAAGCTGTGATGAACCTAGACAGAGTATTAAAAAGCAGAGACATCACTTTGCTGACAAAGGTCTGTCTAGTCAAAGCCATGGTTTTTTCAGTAGTCATGTTTGGATGTGAGAGTTGGACCATAAAAAGGCTGAGGACCGAAGAACTGATGCTTTCAAATTGTTCCAGAGAAGACTCTTGAGAGTTCCTTGGACTACAAGGAGATCAAAACAGTCTATCCTAAAGGAAATCAACCCTGAATATTCATTGGAAGGACTGATGCTGAAGCTCCAATACTTTGGCCACTGATGAGAAGAGTTAACTCATTGGAAAAGACCCTAATGCTGGGAAAGATTGAGGTCAGGAACAGAAGGGGACAATGGCAGATGAAATAGTTGGATGGCATCATTGACTCAATGGGCATGAGTTTGAGCAAGCTCCAGGAAATAGTGAAGGAAAGGGAAACCTGGCATTAAGCAGTCCATAGGGTAAAGAGTTGGACACAACTGAGTGACTGAACAAGAACCATCAACTCCTCAATGTGACCTTACTTGGATATAATTGCAGATGTAATTAATTAGAGGATTTGGAGATGAAACTCTCCTGGGCCCTGAATCCAATGCCACTGTCCTTACAAGAAGATGAGAGGACACAGACAGAGAAAAGAGTAATGAGACGGTGAGAGTGGAAATTGAAATGATGCATATTCAAGCTAAGGAATATGGATTGTAGTCAACCACCAGAAACTGGCAGAGAGAGAAAGGGTGATTTTCCCCTGAAAGCCTTCAGAAGGAACCAATTGTACTAACATCTTGATTTTGAACTTTTAGCTTCTAAAACTGTGAGATAATACATTTCTGTTGTTTTAAGTCACCAAGTTTGTGGTAATTCTTATGGTTCTAATAATCCAAGTGTGTTAGTCACTAAGTTGTGTCTGACTCTTTGCAACCCCATGGACTGTAGCCCACTAGATTCCTTTGTCCATGGAATTCTCCAGGCAAGAATACTGGAGAGGGTAGCCATTCCCTTCTCCAGGGTATCTTCCCGACCCAGGAATTGAACCGAGGTCTCCTGCATTGCAGGCAAATTCTTTACCATCTGAGCCACCTGGGGAGCCCTGTCTGAGCCACCAGGGAAGCTGAGTAATCTAATACACCCATATTACAAATCAATAGAGAGAAGAGAGTTATTAGATAAATGATGTTGAAATATATACTAGGAATTTGGGGGAAAAAATGGAGTTATATCTTTTAGTTTCAACTAGTTGTTCAGTCACTAGGTCATGAATCTGACTCTTTGCGATCCCATGGACTGCAGCATGCCAGACTTCCCTGTCCTTCACTATCTCCTGGAATTTGCTCAAACTCATGTCCATTGAGCTGATGATGCCATCCAACCATCTTATCCTCTGTTGCCCCCTTCTCCTCCTGTCCTCAATCTTTCTCAGCATCAGGATCTTTTCCAATGAGTCGGGTCTTCACAGTGGCCAAAGTATTGGAGCTTCAGCTTCAGTATCAATCCTTCTAATGAATATTTAGGGTTGATTTTCTTTAAGATTGGCTGGTGTGATCTCCTTGTAGTACAAGGACTCTCAAGAGTCTTCTCCAGTACCACAGTTTGAAAGCATCAGTTCTTCAGTGTTCAGCCTTCTTTATGGTCCAACTGTCACATCTAAACATGACTACTGGAAAAACCATAGCTTTGACTATATATTTTTTAAAGTCCCTTATGAATTAGAGTTAAAGGTGATGGAAAACTTTAAAACTTTGATCAGAAATTAAAGAGATACTTTTTTTAACCTCAAGATAGAGAAAATGCTAAATAAAACATTGATAAAGTTGATCATTTTAATTTTGAGAGCCTCTGTTCATCAGAACACACCATCAATAAAGTGAAAAGATTAGCCCCAAACTTGGAAAAGATATTCACAAACTTGGAAAAGATATTATTGGCAAAGTGTCATTTTAAAAATATATAAAGAACTAAATCAACAAGATTAGTAAGCCAAAACTCAATTGAAAAATGAGCAAATTATACAAGCAGAATTTTACAGACTAAGAAACATAACTGATGAATATTTTGAAAGATACTCAACACATTCAAAAACATAGAAGTGCAGATTAACATAGTGAAGTATCATCTCACTCTCATTGAAAAGGTAAAAATTAGGAAATCTACAATACCAAGAGGTTAAACTTGATGGAAAGTTTTACATCCTGTAAAGTGTTTATCATTTTGGAAAATAATATGGTGATATGGTCTTATCATGTGAAGTTGCACATTTTCATATGCCCAGCAGTTCCATTTTTAGGCATGTGAATGTATGTTCTAGAGAAATTTTTGCATCCATGCACCAGGAAACAGGTATAATAATGCTTATAGCATTATAGATTTTAATAGCAAAAAAAAGTGAAACAACAAAAATATAGAGTGGTAGAATGAAAAGGTAAAATACAGCATATTCTTATAATATCATGCAGTAGAAGAAAATAGGGCTTCTTGGGTGGCTCTGTGGGTAAAGAATCCTCCTGCAATGCAGGAGACACAGGAGATGTAGGTTCGATCTCTGGATCAGGAAAATCCCCTGGAAGAAGGCATGGCAACCCATTCCAGTATTCTTGCCCAGAGAATCCCATGGAGAGAGGAACTTAGCAGGCTATAGTCCATAGGGTCACAAAAAGTTGGATACGACTTAAGCATGCATGCATGAAGAAGAAAATAATGGCAATTACATGCAGCAAAACTGATAAATCTTAGAAACATAAGATTGAGTGAAGAAAGGTCACAGAAAACAAAGTACAAAACAATAGTGATCATGGTTAATATCCACATAGCAGTTACTCTATGCCAGGCAAACTATAAGCAATTCATTCAATCCCCATAACAACCCTTTAAGATCTTACAAAGAAGATCTTCATGACCCAGATAATCTCGATGGTGTGATCACTCACCTAGAGCCAGACATCCTGGAATGTGAAGTCAAGTGGGCCTTAGGAAGCATCACTATGAACAAAGCTAGTGGAGGTGATGCAATTCCAGTTGACCTATTTCAAATACTGAAAGATGATGCTGTGAAAGTGTTGCACTCAATATGTCAGCAAATTTGGAAAACTCAGCAGTGGCCACAGAACTGGAAAAGGTCAGTTTTCATTCCAATCCCAAAGAAAGGCAAAGCCAAAGAATGCTCAGACTACCACACAATTGCACTCATCTCACACACTAGTAAAGTAATGCTCAAAATTCTCCAAGCCAGGCTTCAGCAATACATGAACCATGAACTTCCAGATGTTCAAGCTGGTTTTAGAAAAGGCAGAGGAACCAGAGATCACATTGCCAACATCCACTGGATCATCAAAAAAACAAAAGAATTCCAGAAAAACATCTATTTCTGCTTTATTGACTATGCCAAAGCCTTTGACTGTGTGGATCACAACAAACTGTGGAAAATTCTGAAAGAGATGGGAATACCAGACCACCTGACCTGCCTCTTGAGACATCTGTATGCAAGTCAAGAAGCAACAGTTAGAACTGGACATGGAACAACAGACTGGTTCCAAATAGGAAAAGGAGTATGTCAAGGCTGTATATTGTCACCCTGCTTATTTAACTTATATGCAGAGTACATCATAAGAAACTCTGGGCTGGATGAAGCACAAGCTGGAATCAAGATTGCTGGGAGAAATATCAATAACCTCAGATATGCAGATGACACCATCCTTATGGCAGAAAGTGAAGAGGAACTCAAAAGCCTCTTGATGAAAGTGAAAGAGGATAGTGAAAAAGTTGGCTTAAAGCTCAACGTTCAGAAAACTAACTTCATGGCATCCGGTCCCATTACTTCATGGCAAATAGATGGGGAAACAGTGGAAACAGTGTCAGACTTTATTTTTGGGGGCTCCAAAATCACTGCAGATGGTTATTGCAGCCATGAAATTAAAAGACGCTTACTCCTTGGAAGGAAAGTTATGACCAACCTAGATAGCATATTCAAAAGCAGAGACATTACTTTGCCAACAAAGGTCCATCTAGTCAAGTCTATGGTTCTTCCAGTGGTCATGTATGGATGTTGGGACCATAAAGAAAGCTGAGTACTGAAGAATTGATGCTTTTGAAGTGTGGTGTTGGAGAAGACTCTTGAGAGTCCTTTGGACTGCAAGGAGATCCAACCAGTCCATCCTAAAGGAGATCAGTCCTGGGTGTTTATTGGAAGGACTGATGTTGAAGCTGAAACTCCAATACTTTGGCCACCTGATGCAAAGAGCTGACTCATTTGAAAAGACCCTGATGCTGGCAAAGATTGAAGGCAGGAGGAGAAGGGGATGACAGAAGGTGAGATGGTTGGATAGCCTCGCTGACTCAATGGACATGGGTCTGGAAGGACTCCGGGAGTTGGTGATGGACAGGGAGGCCTGGCGTGGTGCGGTTCATGGGGTCGCAAAGAGTCAGACACGACTAAGTGACTTAACTGAACTGAACAACCCCTTGGAGGAGATATTATTATCTTCATTTTACAAGTGAGGAAACTGAGCCTTTAAGTGGTATGTGTCTTGTGTAAGTTCACCTCATTTGGGAATGACACTGATAGAGTCAGCTTCATGGCAATTTGACTTTTAATTACTGTGCCTTGCTGCCTCTCAATCTGGCTTATGTCTATCTATTTATCTTTCTCTATCGATCTGTCAGTATGATGCCATTCTTATTAGGTTCAAAAACAAGTAACACTATTGTTTAAGGATACATTCATATGCTCACAAAATAAAATATCAAGAGCAAGGTCATAATCAACTCAAAATTCACAAAATTTCACTTATCTCTGGTTGGGAAACAGGAGATGGGACTAGGGAGTTAATTAGCAGTAAGTGATGCTCTGATTCTTGAGTTGGGTAGTGGGCCAACTGATGTTCATTTAATTATGGTAACTTACATCTATGTTACATATATTCTTTAATATGTGTCATACTGTATGATACAAATTATAAAAATGATGTCTCTTGATTTTTTCCCCCATGCTTTCAATGTCTCCCTTTATGTTTTACTTTGCAGGAAATTTCTTTTTCTTCCAGCTTTTGGGTAGCACTTTTAATTTTGGCAATGACATTTTTAATTTCTAAGATTTCTTTTTTGTTTTTTAGTTGCTCTTTTGACATTGCAGCCTAAACTTACTTTGCAGCTGTAGCATCTTCTCAAATCTCTCTAAAAATTCACTGGGACTTTTTTTTTTAAAGTCTTTACTGTTCATTGTGTCTGCTTCCTCTGGGTCCAGTTGTTTGATTTGTCAGCATTGTCCTCTTTCATGTATGCTATTGTTTTCTTCATTAATTTGGTGGACTTTGGTTATGAATAAAAAATTGGGTGATACATAAGAAAGCCATTGTAGGCCATCCTTCTTAGGGGCAACTTGCTTAGGGCTCATTCCTGGGATCCTGGGAAGATGTTTCTGTTTAATGACAGGAAAGCTCTCTCCTGAGGCTTCTATTTTCAACTTTATTCCCTTGGCAGGCTCGAACCTGGACCCAAAAGTCAGCGTTAACTCCCATTTTCTTCTTATTTATGATCTGTAAAAATTTTAATTTCATTTTTTTCTTTTGAACTTGGCTATGTATTTTAAAGTTTGCTTTTAACAAAAAAATTTATCTGTATGTCTGTAGCTAGAGTGATGATGGGGGTTCTTTTCTATAAGCTTGGTAGACTATCTTGGCAGGAATCTGCAATGTGACCTCTATAATTCTTTAACAAAATGCCTCTGCTTATGTGATATTTAGTCTATCTCCATGAGCAGGAAACTTTGGTACACATGGTGAGAAAACACATCAGAAAAAAGAAGGATCCCTACCAGATCCTCATTTGTAAGTCCCAGAGTTATCTACCCAACCAAAAGTTGATTTTCATTCTTCTTCTAACAGCAACCCATTACTATCTAGAATGTAGCTTTTCTCTCTTGTACTGGCTCCTAGCTCACAGTTCCCTATGTTAGTTTGTGGTTTTATATAATAATGCTGAAGCGCTAAGCCTAGAGACTTTCTTACCCTCATCATTAGCTCAGACCTTGTACACACTTTGCTCCACAGCGCAAATAAAGAGTAGGTGTGGTTGTTCCACTTTACTCCCCTTGTCTGGGGACAGATGCTACCAAGGCTGTGGTAATGTCCACCTCACCAGTCCATCCACAGGTCTAAGCAATTGTTCTGGTTTCCCAGCCTCTGTGACTTGAACTATCTCCCATGACACTTGGCCTGTATTCTCCAGCTCCTTCTTGGGCCTAAATATTGTACATCATATCCTCAGCTTCTGAATATGTTCTGAAAACAGTTCAGTTTTCTGAACTGTTGAAAACTCATCAGCTTTTATCTTCACTCTTCACTTATTCAGAGATGACTCCCAAATTGGTATCTCTAGCTCAGCCTGCTGTATTTCTCCAATAGCTTACCCAAGAGGCCATCAAAATCAATATTTCAAAAATGGAAGAATAATCCTTTTCTAAACACTTCTCTTTTTTGGTGTCTCTGTATAATCATCAATCAGATTTGCCCAATCTGATGGGAAGCATCAGAGACCATCCTGTTATTCAGTCCCCACATCTAAGCAGTTTAGCACTACTGAGCATAACTTTTAAATATTTCAATCTCTCTTTCTCTCCATCTTTACTACCACAGCCCTTGCTGAGTCATCTTACTGTGATAGAAATCTTATCTCTTCTTGTGAAAAGTCCGAAGGACTCCTCACTGCCTCCAAGTCAATGCCCAAGCTGCCTGTAAAATGGGATAAATGGTGTCTCTCAAAAGATATGTCCACCGAGAACCTGTGAATGTGACCGTATTTGGCAGAAAGGTCTATGTAGATGTAATTAAGTTAAGTATCTTGAGATGAGATCATCCTGGGTTAGTTCAGTTCAGTCACTCAGTAGTGTCTGACTCTTTGCGACCCCATGGACTGCAGCACACCAGGCTTCCCTGTCGATCACCAACTCCCGGAGCTTGCTCAAACTCATGTCCATGGAGTTGGTGATGCCATCCAACCATCTCACCCTCTGGGCCCTAAATCCAATGACAGATGTCCTTAGAGGAGCAGAGAAGGGAAGAAACTTCAGAGGAAAAGATAATGTGGAGATGGAGGTAGAGATTAGAATGATGCTGTCTATAAGCCAACGAACATCAAGAATCACCAGCAGCTACCAAAAACTAGGAGAGAGGCATGGAACTGATTCTACTTCAGAGCCTTCAGAAGGAATTAACCTTGATTTCGAACTTCTGGTCCCAAATTGTGACAGAATAAATCTGTTGTTTTTAATCATCTTGTTGTTGTTCAGTTGCTCAGTTATGTCCGACTCTGCAACCCCATGAATTGCAGCATGCCAGGCATCCCTGTTCTTAGTAGTAATTTTTACAGCGGCCCTATCAAACTAATGTACACCCCAATATGGTGAATATGACCCACTGTTTAATTTTGGCCCACTCTCAAGACTCAACATTCCTTGTTTTGTATTTGAATTAATTGCATGATCTATGCTTTTCCACTCTACAGACTATGTACTTATTTGTTTCCATGATTTTCCTTACTTCAGTTCTTACCAAAACCCTGCTGCCCTGACAATACTCAAACGCATTTTCTTGACTCACATCCTTCCTTCAGGGTTTGGCTTGGGCATTGTCTCCAGGAAGCCTGCTGGACCCCCTCATGTTGGTGCACCTGTTGCCTTCTCTACACTTTCATGTTTGGAGCTCATTCTCATTTAAAGACTAATACTGAGAATTCATGAGGCAAAGGTGCATTATTTTTTTTCCCATTTGAAATGAAGGGCCAAAGTCTGTGTGAAGGGCCGAAGTCTGCTTCTAGAAAGAAGAAAACAAGCAGCCTTTTGGAAATTACTCCAGCATCTGATAAGGGAGCAATCGAGTCTGCAGACTGTCAGCCCTGTGTAGAAGCCTCTGATAATTTTAGCTCCCAATGTGCTGCTTAGTTGATCAGTCATGTCCAACTCTTTGTGATCCCATGGCCTGTAGCCCACCAGGCTCCTCTATCCATAGGAATTCTCCAGGAAAGAATACTGGAGTGGGTTGCCATGCCCTCCTCCAGGGGATCTTCCCAAACCCAGTTCTCCTGCATTGCTGGCAGATTCTTTTACCATCTAAGCCACCAGGGCAGCCCAAAATGAAGAATAATATGACTGCAAGATTAGGAGGGAAAGACTCAGAGATTTACTTCCCTTTGTTAAGAAGAAGAAAAAAAACAAAAAAAGGAGTAGTGCACTGATTGATAATAGTGAATTTCTTTAAATGTTATTCTAAGTTATCTGTTATCTACTTCTAGGATTTATGGAATACTGTACTAATTGAAAACTATGCTTATCTGCTCTATTGATTCTATTACTATAAGAAATACACAATTGGGAAGAAAAACATGCTCTTCTTTTAACTCTGTTCACCACTCTTTTGAGACGAATGGCTGGTTAAAAAGGTACCATGTCACTTGTTAATGAATTTCCAATGTGTAAAGAGAATTTGGAAGGAAACAGATTGATTTCTAATGCTTTTTCCCAGACAATACTCAGCTGAGTTGTGGCAGATATCAAACTGGTCATTCTTATGCTAGCAAAGTTTGGGAAATACAGAAAGTGGTACCAACATGTTGTTTTTTCGGTTTATTTTTTATGGTAGCCATTGTGATGGTATAACTTTGGTATGATATCACTCAAAAACACAAGTAAATATATTGTATATCTTAATTATTTTGGAATTTCTGTATTTTGTTTTATTCTATTTAATTTTTATTGGAGTATAGTTGATTTGGAATTTCTATATTTTAGTTTTCCCCTTAAAGCCATGTCCTGAAACAGGAGTGATCTTCACATTATGAATCCATGAGAAATTAAATTAAATAGAGCACATTTTCCTCATTTATTTATTTTATGTTTAAACTTTTTATTTTATATTGAAGTATAACGATGTTGTGAGAGTTTCAGGTGGACAGCAAAAGGACTCCTTCAAACATATGCATGTATCCATTCTTCCCTAAACTCCCCTCGCATCCAGGCTACCACATAACATTGAGCAGAGCACCCTTTTCTAGACATTGGTTATCCATTTAAAATATAGCAGTCGATCCCAAACTCTCTAACTATCCCTTCCCCCTCTTTTTCCCTGCTGGCAACCAGAAGTTCATTCCCTAAGTCTGTGAGTCGCTTTATAAATAAGCTCATTTGTATCATTTCTCTTTAGATTCTGCATCTAAGGGATGTCATACAATATTTCACTCAGTGTAACAATCTCTAGGTCCACTTATGTTGCTGCAAATGACATTATTTCATTATATTTAATGGCTAAGTAATATTCCATTGTCTATATGTACCACATCTTCTTTATCCATTCCTGTCAATGGACATTTAGGTTGCTTCCATGTTTTGGCTATTGTAAACAGTGTCGCAAAGGACACTGGGGTGCATGTATCCATGGTAAAGAATCTGCCTGCAATGCAGGAGACCTGGGTGCAAACCCTGCACCACAAAGATCCCCTGGAGAAGGGAATGGCCACCACTCCAGTGTTCTTGCCTGAAGAATTCCATGGACAGAGGAGCCTGGCAGGCTACAGTCCATGGAGTTGCAAAGAGTCACACAACTGAGCAACCAACACTTTAGATGTCAAGTAGGTTAGTAGATATAAAAGTGTGGAGTTCAGGGGAGTAATTGGGTTGGAGATTAATGCTTGGAACTCATCAACATAGACCTGGTTGTTAAAGTCAGAAGATAGAATGAAATTACCCATTAAGGCTGTTAGAGTAAATAGTGACTAAGACTAAACCTTGCAAAATCCCATAATTTAAAATAAAAAGAAGGATCTAGCAAAGAAGAACAAGTTGGAGGGAAGGGTCAGTGCCAGGAGAATATGGCACTGAAGCCAGTGCCAAAGGGTCAAATGCTGCTGAAAAGCTGGATTGAGATGTGAACTTGATTTGGCTGTGTGTTATTCATTCAGTTATGTCTGACTCTTTGCAACCCCATGGAATACTGGAGTGGGTTGCCATTACCTTCTTCAGGGGATCTTACCAAACCAGGGATAGAACCTGGGTCTTCTGTATAGCAGGCAGATTCTTTACCATCTGAGCTACAGGGAAACCCATTATTTGGCTGGATAGAGATTTCTGGTGATATTGACAGGAGCAATTTCAGTGAAGGTGTAAAATAAAAGCCCAATTGGAATGGGTTCAAGGGAATCTATGCAAAGAACTAACGGAGACAGTGAATACAGAAAATTTGCAAAAGAATTTTTCGTAAAGAGAAGTGAGAAATGGGGCAGAGGTGGAACAGAATATGGGGATAAGGAACATAATGCAACTTGTTTGATAGGGATTTCAAGGCTACTTACAATAAAAAGGAAACAGTAGATTAAAACCTCAAAACATCAAAGCAATAATTTCAAAGAAATTCAAAGCATAAAATGTTTTTCTTTATGGCAGAAAGGTAGGCATATTTCTTTTAAACAGACAAACATGCCTATTCCACAGTATCCTCGATGTAAACAAAGTGATTTCTATATTCACAATCCAGAAACTTATAAACTATTGAACTTAAAAGAGTTCAATAAAGCTGTTGTATATAAGATCAATATACACAAATCATTTGTATTCCTATCTGTCAGTAGTAAAAATACTGGATTTTAAAATACATTTTACAGTAAAATGGATTTTTAATATGTAATATCTAAAAAATAACAAAACAAAAATTCCTAGAAAATAACTCAGAATTTATGCAACAAAAGATGTACAGAATCTATATGTGTAACATTAGCAAAAGACATAAAGGATATATACAAAAGAGATAAATCATGTTCAGTCCTTTAAAATAATGATTTAATTCTTGTAAATATGGCAGTTCCCCTGAAATTAATCTATTAATTCAATGCAATTAAATACTTAATCAGGTGTGTGTGTGTGTGTTCATGAAACTCTACAAAGGGTCAATAATAGCCAAGACATTTTGAAAGAAAATAAGAATAGAGTAGATTGTCTTGCCCTATTATAAAGCTATAATAATTAAGGTAACATTGGCACAAGAAAGATCAAATAAACCAATGGATCAGAATAGAAATCCCAGAGAAGGTATTATGTATATATGGAAAATTGATATGTGGCAGAAGTAGCATTTATAATTACAAACCATTCTGATTAATGATAACAGTTATCCAGATGGAAAAATAAAACATCCCTACATCACATCATATGTGAAAGTATATGATTATAGAACTAAAAGATAAAAGTAAGCAATTTTTAATAGAAAAAAAATTATGTGTTGTTCCTGCTATAACCGGGTTCTATCCCTAGGGAAATATCTGACAGTTGAGGGACATCCTACAAAATAAATAACTGTACATTTATTTTGAGTACAGTGATAACATTAAGAGTCCAAGTTAGCAAAGACAAATAAAGGCTGAAGTATTACAGAATAAGAGACTTAATAGACATAACAGATGTTCAAGCTGGTTTTAGAAAAGGCAGAAGAACCAGAGATCAAATTGGCAACATCTGCTGGATCATCAAAAAAGCAAGAGAATTCCAGAAGAACATCTATTTCTGCTTTATTGACTATGCCAAAGCCTCTGACTGTGTGAACCACAATAAACTGTGGAAAATTCTGAAAGAGATGGGAATACCAGACCACCTGACCTGCCTCTTGAGAAACCTAGATGCAGGTCAGGAAGCAACCGTTAGAACTGGACATGGAACAATGGACTGGTTCCAAATAGGAAAAGGAGTACGTCAAGACTGTATACTTTCACCCTGCTTATGTAACTTATATGCAGAGTACATCATGAGAAACGTTGGACTGGAAGAAGCACAAGCTGAAATCAAGATTGCTGGGAGAAATATCAGTAACCTCAGATATGCAGATGACACCACCCTTATGGCAGAAAGTGAAGAAGAACTAAAGAGCCTCTTGATGAAAGTGAAAGAGGAGAGTGAAAAAGTTGGCCTCAAGCTCAACATTCAGAAAATTAAGATCATGGCATCTGGTCCCATCACTTCATGGGAACTAGATGGGGAAATGGTGGAAACAGTGTCAGACTTTATTTTTGGGGGCTCCAAAATCACTGCAGATGGTGATTGCAGACATGAAATTAAAAGACGCTTACTCCTTGGAAGGAAAGTTATGACCAACCTAACTGCTGCTGCTGCTAAGTCGCTTCAGTGGTGTCTGACTCTGTGCAACCCCACGGACGGCAGCCCACCAGGCTACCCTGTCCCTGGGATCCTCCAGGCAATAACACTGGAGTGGGTTGCCATTTCCTTCTCCAATGCATGAAGTGAAAAGTGAAAGTGAAGTCGCTCAGTCATGTCCGACTCTTAGCGACCCCATGGACTGCAGCCCACCAGGCTCCTCCCTCCAAGGGATTTTCCAGGCAAGAGTACTAGACAGCATATTCAAAAGCAGAGACATTACTTTGCCAACAAAGGTCCAGCTAGTCAAGGCTATGGTTTTTCCCGTGGTCATGTATGGATGTGAGAGTTGGACTGTGAAGAAAGCTCAGTGCCAAAGAATTGATGCTTTTGAACTGTGGTGTTGGAGAAGACTCTTGAGAGTCCCTTGGACTGCAAGGAGATCCAACCAGTCCATTCTAAAGGAGATCAGTCCTGGGTGTTCATTGGAAGGAATGAGGCTAAAGCTGAAACTTCAATACTTTAGCCACCTGATGCAAATAGTTGACTCATTGGAAAAGACTCTGATGCTGGGAGGGATTGGGGGCAGGAGGAGAAGGGGACGACAGAGGATGAGATGGCTGGATGGCATCACTGACTCGATGGACGTGAGTCCGAGTGAACTCCGGGAGTTGGTGATGGACAGGGAGGCCTGGCGTGCTGTGATTCATGAGGTCGCAAAGAGTCGGACACGACTGAGCGACTGAACTGAACTGAACTGGGAGTTGGTGATGGACAGGGAGGCTTGGTGTGCTGCGATTCATGGGGTTGCAAAGAGTCGGACACGACTGAGCGACTTCACTTTAACTTTTCACTTTCATGCATTGGAGAAGGAAATGGCAATCCACTCCAGTGTTCTTGCCTGGAGAATCCCAGGGACCTGGGGAGCCAGTGGGATGCCGTCTATGGGGTCGCACAGTCAGACACGACTAAAGCGACTTAGTAGCAGCAGCAGACATTATATCAGAAAAAAATTTCCCAAACTTATGTTGTTATAAAAACTGACAAAATTTGAGTGTGAACTATAAATCACAGTTTTTTAAATCAATGTTAAAATTCCTGATTTGGGTAATTATACTGAAAGAATGTCTTTGTTTTGGGTAACTATACAGTGAAGTATTAGAGAGAAAGGATGTATATAACATCCTTTCAAATAATTTATAAAAAATAGATTATCAATAATGCATACTAATAAAGTAACAGTGATTCATATAATTAAGTATGTAGATTATATAATTTATTATTTTCTATATGATATTACATTATGTAAAAACTTATATGGTTATGTTGGGGCTTTCCTGATGGCTCAGCAGTAAAGAATCCACCTGCAATGAAAGAGACACAAAAGATGCAGGTTCTGTTCCTGGGTCAGGAATATCCCCTGGGAGAGGGCATGACAACCCACTCCAGTATTCTTGCCTGGAGAATCCCATGGACAGAGGAGCCTGGCGGGTTATAGTCCATGGAGTCACAAAGAGTCAGACACAACTGAAGCAACTGATCATGCACACACCATATGTTTATGTTAATGTGCAATAAAGTAATTATGCATATATGGAGAAAATAAAGCAAATGTGACAAAAGGCAGTTGGTGAATCTGGATAAAGAATATCCAGAACCTTTAATTTTTCTGTTTGAATTATTTTAAAATGAAGAGTTAAAGTAAATGTAGAATATTGTACTTATAAATTCAAATATACACATCTTGAGAAAGATTCAGAAATTTGACTACATTAAAAATCTAGGGGGCTTCCCTGGTGGCTCAGTGATAATCTTCCTGCCAATGCAGGAGACATAGGTTTGATTCCTAATCTGGGAAGATCTCATATGCACCAGAGCAACTAAACCCATGCACAAGAAGTATTAACCTGTGCTCTAGAGCCTTCTGAACCACACTACTGAGCCTATGCAACCTAGAGCCTATGCTCTGCAACAAAAGAAGCCACTGCAGAGAAGCCTGTGCACCACAACTAGGGAGTTGCTTGCTGCAGCTAGAGAAAAGCCCATTCAGCAACAAAGACCCAGCACAGCCAAAAATAAATAAATAAATAAAAGTTTTCTAAAAATTTCAAAAGCATTTATGTAATTGAAAGACCAAAAACAAAATGTAAAGATAAATCACACATCGAGGGATAGTTGTGAAACTTGTAACCAGTTAGGATCTAAAATATATTAAAAAGTCCAATAAATTAGCAAAAGAAAGCAACAAGCTTAAGGATATCAACAGGCAAGTCACAGAAGAGGAAAGCTTGATGTCTACTAAATATGCATCATATTTCAACCTACCAGGAATCAGGGAAATAAAAATTGAAACAATAATTTCACATCAACCATATACACAAGGAATTTAAAAATTGGATCATGCCAAATACTAGCACTGATACTAAGTAGTGTGAACTCTAGGACATGGCTCAGTTCAGTTCAGTTCAATCACTCAGCCATGTCCGACTCTTTGTGACTTCATGAACTGCAGCATGCCAGGCCTCCTTGTCCATCACCATCTCCTGGAGCTTGCTCAAACTCATGTCGATCGAGTTAGTGATGCCATCCAACCATCTCATCCTCTGTTCTATTCTCTTTTTTTCCAATGAATCAGCTTTTTGCATCAGATAGCCAAAGTACTGGAGCTTCAGCTTCAGCGTCAGTCCTTCCAATGAATATTCAGGACTGATTTCCTTTAGGATGGACTGGTTGGCTCTCCTTGCAGTCCAAGGGATTCTCCAGCACCACATTTCAAAAGCATAAGTTCTTTGGTGCTCAGCTTTCTTTATGGTCCAAATCTCATATTCATGCTTGACTATTAGAAAAATAGCTTTGATTAGATGGACGTTTGTTGGCAAAGTAACATCTCTGCTTTTTTTATATATAAATTTATTTATTTTAATTGGAGGCTAATTACTTTACAATATTATATTGGTTTTGCTATACATCAACATGAATCCACCATGGATGTACACGTGTTCCCCATCCTGAAGCCTCCTCCCACCTCCCTCCCCATACCATCCCTCTGGGTCATCCCAGTGCACCAGCCCTGAGCACCCTGTCTCATGCATCGAACCCGGACTGCCGATTTGTTTCATATATGATATTATACATGTTTCAATGCTATTCTCCCAAATCATCCCACCCTCGCTCTCTCCCACAGAGTCCAAAAGACTGTTCTATACATCTGTGTCTCTTTTGCTATCTCGCATACAGGGTTATCGTTACCATCTTTCTAAATTCCATATACATGCATTAGTACATTCAGAAAATGAAGATCATGGCATCCGGTCTCATCACTTCATGGGAAATAGATGGGGAAACAGTGGAAACAGTGTCAGACTTTATTTTTCTGGGCTCCAAAATCACTACAGATGGTGACTGCAGCCATGAAATTAAAAGACGCTTACTCCTTGGAAGGAAAGTTATGACCAACCTAGATAGCATATTCAAAAGCAGAGACATTACTTTGCCAACAAAGGTTCGTCTAGTCAAGGCCATGGTTTTTCCTGTGGTCATGTATGGATGTGAGAGTTGGACTGTGAAGAAGGCTGAGCACCAAAGAATTGATGCTTTTGAACTGTGGTGTTGGAGAAGACTCTTGAGAGTCCCTTGGACTGCAAGGAGATCCAACCAGTCTATTCTGAAGGAGGTCAGCCCTGGGATTACTTTGGAAGGAATGATGCTAAAGCTGAAACTCCAGTACTTTGGCCACCTCATGTGAAGAGTTGACTCATTGGAAAAGACTCTGATGCTGGGAGGGATTGGGGGCAAGAGGAGAAGGGGACGACAGAGGATGAGATGGCTGGATGGCATCACTGACTCGACGGACGTGAGTCTGAGTGAACTCCAGGAGTTGGTGATGGACAGGGAGGCCTGGCGTGCTGTGATTCATGGGGTCACAAAGAGTCGGACACAAGTGAGCGACTGATCTGATCTGATCTGATACTGTATTGGTGTTTTTCTTTCTGGCTTACTTCACTCGGTATAATAGGCTCCAATTTCATCCACCTCATTAGAACTGATTCAAATGTATTCTTTTTAATGGCTGAGTAATACTCCATTGTGTATATGTACCATGGCTTTCTTATCCATTTGTCTGCTGATGGATATCTAGGTTGCTTCCATGTCCTGGCTATTATAAACAGTGCTGCAATGAACATTGGGGTACACGTGTCTCTTTCAATTCTGGTTTCCTCAGTGTGTATGCCCAGCAGTGGGATTGCTGTGTCGTATGGTAGTTCTATTTCCAGTTTTTTAAGGAATCTCCACACTGTTCTCCATAGTGGCTGTACTAGTTTCCATTCCCACCAACTGTGTAACAGGGTTCCCTTTTATCCACACCCTCTCCAGCATTTATTGCTTGTAGACTTTTGGATCACAGCCATTCTGACTGGCATTAAATGGTACCTCATTGTGGTTTTGATTTGCATTTCTCTGATAATGAGTGATGTTGAACATCTTTTCATGTGTTTGCTAGCCATCTGTATGTCTTCTTTGGAGAAATGTCTGTTTAGTTCGTTGGCCCATTTTTTGATTGGGTCATTAATTTTTCTGGAATTGAGCTGCAGAAGTTGCTTGTACATTTTTGAGATTAATTCTTTGTCAGTTGCTTCATTTGCTATTATTTTCTCCCATTCTGAAGGCTGTCTTTTTGCCTAGCTTATAGTTTCCTTTGTTGTGCAGAAGCTTTGAGTTTTAATTAGGTCCCATTTGTTTACTTTTGCTTTTATTTCCAATATTCTGGGAGGTGGGTCATAGAGGATCCTGATGTGATTTATGTTGGAGAGTGTTTTGCCTATGTCTCCTGTCTAGGTTGGTCATAGCTTTTCTTCCAAGGAGCAAACATCTTTTAATTTCATGGTTGCAGTCACCATCTGCAGTGATTTTTGAGCCCAAGAAAATAAAGGCTTTCACTGTTTTCATTCTTTCCCCATCTATTTGGCATGAAGTGATGGGGCCAGATGCCATGATCTTTGTTTTTTGAATGCTGAGTTTTAGGCCAGCTTTTTCACTCTCCTCTTTCACTTTCAACAAGAGGCTCTTTACTTCCTCTTTGCTTTCTGCCATAAGTGTGGTGTCATCTGTATATTCAGATTATTGATTCAGGTTATTTATATTTTTCCTGGCAGTTTTGATTCCAGCTTGTGCTTCATCCAGTCTGGCATTTCACATGATGTACTCTTCATGTAAGTTAAATAAGTAGGGTGACAATATATAGCTTTGAGGTACACCTTTCCCAATTTGGAACCAGTCCATTGTTCCATGTCTGGTTCTAACTGTTGCTTCTTCACCTGCATATAGATTTCTCAGGAGGCAGGTAAGGTGGTCTGGTATTCCCATCTCTTTAAGAATTGTCCTCAATTTGTTGTGATCTACACAGTCAAAGGCTTTGGCGTAGTCAATAAAGCAGAAGTAGATTTTTTTTGGAACTCTCTTGCTTTTTCTATGATCCAACAGAAGTTAGATGTTGGCAATTTGGTCTCTGATTCCTCTGCTTTCCTTTCTTTCTTTTTAAAATAATTTGTTTGTTTTAATTGGAGGCTAATTAATTAACAATGTTGTAGTGGTTTTTGCCATACACTGACATGAATCAGCCATGGGTGTACATGTGTTCCCAATCCTGAACCCTTCTCCCATACCTCCCTCTGCATCCCATCCCTCAGGGTCATTCCAGTACACCAGCCCTAAGCACCCTGTCTCATGCATTGAACCTGGACTGGCAATCTATTTCACATATGATAATATACATGTTTCAATGCTATACTCTCAAATCATCCCACCCTTGCCTTCTCCCAGAGTCCAAAAGTCTGTTCTTTATATCTGTGTCTCTTTTGCTGTCTCACATATAGGATCATCGTTACCATCTTTCTAAATTCCATATATATGTGCTAATATACTGTATTTGTGTTTTTCTTTCTGACTTACTTCACTCTATATAATAGGCTCCAGTTTCATCCACCTCATTAGAACTGGTTCAAATGCGTTCTTTTTAATGGCTGAGTAATATTCTATTTTGTATATGTACCACAGCTTTCTTATGCATGTGTCTGCTGATGAACATCTAGGTTCCTTCCATGTCCTGACTATTGTAAACTGTGCTGTGATGAACATTGGGGTACACATGTCTCTTTCAATTCTGGTTTCCTTGGTGTGTATGCCCAGCAGTGGGATTGCTGGGTCATATGGAAGTTCTATTTCCAGTTTTTTAATGAATTTCCACACTGTTCTCCATAGTGGCTGTACTAGTTTCCTTTCCCACCAAGAGTGTAAGAGGGTTCTCTTTTCTCGGCACCCTCTCCAGCATTTATTGTTTGTAGACTTCTTGATAGCAGCCATTCTGATCAGCGTGAGATGGTACCTCATTGTGGTTTGATTTGCATTTCTCTGATAATGAGTGATGTTGAGCATCTTTTCATGTGTTTGTTAGCCCTTTGTATGGCTTCTCTGGAAAAATGTCTGTTTAGTTCTTTGGCCCATTTTTTGATTGGGTCGTTTATTTTTCTGGAATTGAGCTGCAGGAGTTGCTTGTATATTTTTGAGATTAATTCTTTGTCAGTTGCTTCATTTGCTATTATTTTCTCCCATTCGGAAGTCTGTCTTTTCACCTTGCTTATATCTTCTTTCGTTGTGCAAAAGCTTTTAATTTTAATTAGGTCCCATTTGTTTATTTTTGCTTTCATTTCCATTACTCTGGGAGGTGGGTCATAGAGGATCCTGCTGCTGATTTATTTTGCAAAGAGTGTTTTGCCTATGTTTTCCTCTAGGAGTTTTATAGTTTCAAGTCTTACATTTGGATCTTTAATCCATTTTGAGTTTGTTTTTGTGTATGGTGTTAGAAAGTGTTCTAGTTTCATTCTTTTACAAGTGGTTGACCAGTTTTCCCAGTACCACTTGTTAAAGAGATTGTCTTTTCTCCATTGTATGTTCTTTCCTCCTTTGTCAAATATAAGGTGTCCATAGGTGTGTGGATTTATCTTGGACTTTGTATTTTGTTCAATTGATCTATATTTCTGCCTTTGTGCCAGTGGCATACTGTTTTGATGAATGTAGCTTTGAGTATAGTCTGAAGTCAGGCAGGTTGATTCCTCCAGTTCCATTCTTCTTTCTCAAGATTTCTTTGGCTATTCGGGTTTGTATTTCCATACAAATTGTGAAATTATTTGTTCTAGTTCTCTGAAAACTACCGCTGGTAGCTTGATAAGCATTGCATTGAATCTAGATTGCTTTGGGGAGTATACTCTTTTTCACTATACTGATTCTTCTGATCCATGACCATGGTATATTTCTCCATCTTTTTGTGTCATCTTTGATTTCTTTCATCAGTGTTTGATCAGTTCAGTTCAGTTCAGTCGCTCAGTTGTGTCCAACTCTTCACGACCCCATGAATCGCAGCACGCCAGGCCTCCCTGTCCATCACCAACTCCCGGAGTTCACTCAGACTCATGTCCATCCAGTCCATGATGCCATCCAGCCATCTCATCCTCTGTCGTCCCCTTCTCCTCTTGCCCCCAATCCCTCCCAGCATCAGAGTCTTTTCCAATGAGTCAACTCTTCGCATGAGGTGGCCAAAGTACTGGAGTTTCAGCTTCAGCATCATTCCCTCCAAAGTAATCCCAGGGCTGACCTCCTTCAGAATAGACTGGTTGGATCTCCTTGCAGTCCAAGGGACTCTCAAGAGGTTAGACTCTCAAAAATACAATATTAAAAAAAAACAAAACAAAATCACAAAAATTATTTTTAATATATACGAAATATGCTTTAAAAATAGGGTCTTTATTTTTTTGCAAGGTAATATTAGGATATAAAAATGAAAATTAAAGGAGTAATACAGAACTTAAAAAAATTAAAGACATTAAAAAACGATAATAGTAAAACATATCTAGGAATTTCTTTGGAGCTGTTGAGGGCAGTGTGGGGTCTGTTCAGTTTCAGATAGTTCCTTGTTCCAGCTTATACTTCTTCTCATGGTCTATAGGCCCCTTCCAGTATAGTCAGTGTTAACTACAGGGTTTTAACCTGTTGCACCTGTCACTTCCAAAGCGGTTCCCTCTTCTTTGTTTATTTTGGCTTCCTCTGTTTGCAAGTCTCTTCAGTGTCTAATTTCTGCTCTGACTCAAGAGGGCGAAGGTGGTCACTTATTTAGGCTCATTTGTTTAGTTGTGCTGTAGAGAGGGAGGAACATGGCAAACAAATATCACTGGCATTTGTGGGGAGTGCTCGCAGTGTCTGGGCCACACTGGGTTTGCCCCCGCTCATGGAGTGTGTGCTTTCCCAGTCTGTACTGCTCATGCTCCAGGTTGCTCTGCAGGGGAACTGTCTAAAGTGGGCCCTGGGTTGTGTGCACTTCCCAGGTCTAAGCCTCTCAGGTTCAGGTTCTTGGGTATTCCACAGTGGCACAGGCTGGGTTGGACCTCCACTGTGTGCCCTTCCCAGGTCTGAGCAGCTCAGGTGACCAAGTGCTTGGCAAGCGCATTCTCCCCAGGTGGGTGGTGCGTCTTATCACCTCTTCCGGTCCCAGCCCCTTGGTTTCCCAGGTGCACAGTGGCAGTGCCGTCTCAGGTGTGCCATGTGTCTCCTCTGGGGAGCTGATCTCTGCCTGTGACCCTCCTGGCAGATGTCAACTGTCCAGGACCCCAGGAAGACTTGATTAGCAACTGGGAGCCTGCTCACAGTTTGGTGGAGGATGCCGTCTCTGGGGCCGAGATTGCCCCTCACCTTCTGGCTCTGGCTGTCACCTGCCTACCTTTCTGCCTCTGGTGGTGGGATGGGCCGGTCTGCAGCCAGCTAGCTCTCCCCTGGTATTCATTCAATCCTTTGTTCTGTGAGCGGGCCAGGTTGTGCCTTTTAGCTTTCTGCAGGAAAGTTCTCTCTCTCTCTCTTTTTTCCCCTCTCTGGCTAGCCCACATTTTGGGGTGCTATCTTATGTTAGCTCCCTCAGATTGTCCTCAGGTCACTTAGGCCTGGTCCTTACCCTAAGCAGTACAACCCGCCCCTCCCTGTTCAGCCCCCGCTCGCTGCCAGCAGACGGGAGTGTCTGGGCTGCTTCTCCACTGGGAGTTGCGGTTAGGCACATAATCTGTGGATTTTTTTTTTTCCCCCTCCTGATTATGTTGCCCTCGGAGATTCCAAAACTCCCCACAGACCTGCTGGTGAGAGGGTTTCCTGGTGTTTGGAAACTTCTCCTCCTTCACGACTCCCTCCCCAGGATGGATCTCCATCCCTAAGTCTTTTGTCTCTTTTTATCTTTCATATTTTTCCCTACCTCCTTTTGAAGAGAATGGGCTGCCTTTCTGGGTGCCTGGTGTCCTCCACCAGGGTTCAGAAGCTGTTCTGTGGAATTTGCTCAGGGTTCAAATGATCTTTTGATGAATTTGTGGGGGAGAAAGTGGTCTCCCCGTCCTATTACTCCACCATCTTAGGATCGCCCCTCCTCTGCCTTTTCTAAATCCAGCTTGTACATCTGGAAGTTCTTGGTTCAGGAACTGCTGGAGCCTCGCTTGGAGAATTTTGAGCATTATTTTTCTAGCATGAGATGAGTGCGGTTGTGCGGTAGTTTAAACATTCTTTGGCATTGCCCTTCTTTTGAATTGGAATGAAAACTGACTTTTTCCAGTTCTATGGCCACTGCTGAGTTTTCCAAATTTGCTGGCAGATTGAGTGGATATAAGCTCCAGTACTCATACTGAGGACAGTGCTGGTGGATGTTTAATTCGTTGTTACTGATTTTGAAAAGCAATTTGACACAAACCATGTAAACCCAGTTTTCATTTTTGTATGTTAACACATTAGTCAAATGGTCACACAGGTGTACAAGAAACATGTATAAAGAAGCTTATTACAGCACTTTCTGTGATGATAAATTTTAGAAGCAATAAAATTTCCTATAAAAGTAGAATGGATAAATAATTGTGGTATGTTTATACAGTGGAATACTATATTATACTTTCGTTAAAATGAACAGGTTTCATGTACCAAGACTGATTAATCTCAAAATTTTCAGTAAAAGAAAAAAAAGCCAGTTGCAGAATGCTATCATTTATATATACTTTAAAATCATCTAATCAATTCTAGGTATTGTCTATAAATATTACTATGGGTTGAATTGTGTTTCCCAAAAAGCTTTATTGAGGTCCTAAGCTCCAATACTCAGAATGTGACCCTATTTGGAGATAGTATTATTGTGGATGTATTAAACAGTTAACAATATTTACTTACTTATTTGTCTCTACTAGGTCTTTGTTGTGTCATGCAGAGTCTTTTGTTATGGTACATGTAATCTCCAGTTGTGGCACTTGGACTCAGCAGTTTCAGCTAGTGGGCCTAGTTGCTTTGTGGCACATGGGATCATAGTTCCCCAGCCAGGGATCGAATCTGACTTTCCTGCATTGTAAGGCAGATTCTTAACCACTGGGCAACCAAGAAGTCCCATGATGTATTCTAGCCTGGAAAATTCCATGGGCAGAGGAGACTGGCATACTGCAGTCCATGGGGTCTCAAGGAGTCAGACACGACTGGGCATGCACACAGCACACGCACACACAGCATTAGGAAGTGTTCTGTTTTCACTCTTTTACATGCAGCTATCCAGTTCTGGCAGCACCATCTAGTGAAGAGACTGTCTTTTCTCTATGGTATACTCTTGCCTCCTGTGTCATAGATTAGGTGACCATAAGTGTGTGGGTTTGTGGTGGGCCTTTCTATCCCATTTCATTGATCTATATTTCTGTTTTTGTGCTGGTATCATACTGTCTTGGTTACTGTAGCTGGATGCAAGGATCTTCAACATACATAAATCAATAAATGTGGAACACCATGTCAACAAACTAAGAATAAAAACCATATGATCATCTCAATAGATGCAGAAAGAATTTTTAACAAAATTCAATACCCATTTATGATTAAAATATGGGCATAGAGGGAGCCTGCCTCAACATAATAAAGGCCAAATACAACAAACCCAGAGCAAACATCATTTTCAATGGTGAAAAACTGAAAGCATTTCCTCTAAGATTAGGAACAAAACAAAGGTGCCCCCTCTAGCCACTATTATTCAATATAGTTTTGGAAGTTCTAGCCATGGCAATCAGAGAAGAAAAAGAAATTAAAGGAATACGATTGGAAAAGAGGAAATAAAACCGTCACCATTTGCAGATGACATGATACTATACATAAAAAATCCTAAAGATGCCACCAGAAAAATACTAAAGCTTATCAATGAATTTGACAAAGTTGCAGGATACAGAATTGATACACATAAATCTCTTGCATTCCTATACATCAACAATGAAAGATCAGAAAGAAAAATTAAGGACATGATCCCATTTACCATTGTAACAAAGAGAATAAAATACCTCGGAATAAACTTACCTAAGGAGGCAAAAAACCTGTACTCTTAGGAAACTATAAAATACTGATGAAAGAAATCAAAGATGACACAAACAGATGGAGAGATATACCATGTTCTTGGATTGGAAGAAACAATATTGTGAAAATGACTATACTACCCAAAGAAATCTACAGATTTGATGCAACCCCTGTCAAATTACCAGTGGCATTTTTCACAGAATTAGAACAAAAAATTTTACAATTTACAATTGGTATAGAAACACTAAAGACTCCAAAAAGTCAAAGCAATCTTGAGAAAGAAAAACAGAACTGAAGCAATCAGGCTCCATGACTTCAGACTATACTGCTACTACTACTGCTAATTTTTACCTGCACAATGATTTAAATGTAATTCTAAAATGTAATGAGAAACCAGTTAAAATATATTGAACTGGATTTTTCCTACCTGCAACTTCACCTAGCAGTTCAGATTCTGTATTCACAAACAGAATCCTTCTTTGCCATCACTTCATCTTCCTAGATCCTTCTGTTCCTATTTTTTTCCACTGAAAAGAACCAAGTATTGGTTCTACACACAGATAACAAAGGGCTATGGGGTACATCCTTTTTTTTGAAAAAAAATATTCATCTCTTGTAGCCCTGAGCAGACTTTCCCCCCAAAAAAGACAGTCTCTAACAACTTCAAACTAATAAAGTTATAGATGTATCCAAGCTTCAGCATGCAACTCAGATGCACAAAAGGCTTTTGCAGCTTTCTTTCTGACTACCTATTGTTTGCTGAGGTGAGGACCCAGGGGTCTGAGCTGGCAGTGCCATTGTGAAGAGTGCTGGCCCTCAAGTCAAACAGGCTCTGTGGCCTTGAGTAAGTTAGCTCCTCAGATTATCACCTAATTCTAAACTAATTGGGTTGCTATGTGGATTAAATGAGATATTGCAAATAAAGTATCTGGTAGGAAGACTTAATAGATGTTAGCCACTGTTATTTATTTTACTGGTCTCTGGCTCCACAGGAATGGGCATTCCTCTAGTGTTGGCAAGGTCTTCATTAACCAACTGGATCATCTTAAGAAAAACACAAGAGAGAATTTTGGTTTCCACAATTGAATTTATGACTTAATTTTATGATTTAAAATATCTTGCAGCACAAAAATTTTTTATTCCTTCAGATTTATTGAGATATATATTTGACATATAATATTGTGTAAATTTAAAGTATACAGGTGTTGATTTTATACACTTGAATATTGCAAAATGATTAACACCATAGCATTAGCTAATACTTCCATTAAGCACAAAAACTTCTTACATTGAGGCCAATACTGAAATAGTCTAATTTAGTTCTTATTCCTGTTTTTGTTCTTTGAATTATCTCACCAGGTGTTGATTCTACCCAGACAACAAAGGATTATGGGGTTTCTTATAACCAAAGGCTTAAATTCTACCTTTTCCTTCACTGCTAGATTAGGGAATTTTTTTTTTTTAGCTTTTTTTATTTTTTAAAATTTATTTAATTAGAGGCTAATTACTTTACAATAATTTTTAATCCTCTCTCCTAGGGGAAATGGCCAGCATTTTCTAGTTTCTATGGGACTTTCCTTAGGGACTAATATTCCTGTCACCAGTTTTGAAAAAATTGAAAAGCCATAATTTTGGGGAAAACTGCTCCATTTTACTGTAGGCTTAGTTTAAAATTAATTTTTATAAGGAGAAAATCAGTGTCAGAAGGATGACATTGGAATGAAATAGTCTCATATATTGCTAGTGACAATGTGAATTAGAAAACTCTTTCTGGAGAGTAATTTAATAACTTGTGCCAAATGCCTCTGAAGTGTTTTCACTGTTTGACTCAGCAATTTTATTTATAAAAATTCTTTTTAGGGGAAGATAATAAAGCACTGGGAAAGATCAATGAACAAATATATTTAAAATAACATTATTTGTAGCTGGGAAATTAAAAAAAATATTCAAAATGTTCAAAATTATGGCATTAAATTTTGTCATATCATCACATGGACTATTATGCAGCTAAAAAACAAATTGTTTTTAATGTTTAAAGATATTAAAACTTCTGATTATAAAAGTCAAACTAAAAAAGATATGAATTATATTCAGAGAATGGCTTCTGATTTGGAAAATAATACACATAGAAAGAAAGAATTACTAGCAATAGATGACACTGGATGGATAGTTTTTAATTTTTTTCTGGATTATTATGTATCTTCCAAATCTTCAATAGGCCCACATTTCCCTTGTCATCTGAAAAAGTCAATAAAAAATAGAAAAAATATATTTATCACCAAAACTTAATTTTTTGTTTATCAATGCGTTACCTTAAACAGTCAAATAATGCTACAAATCTTCTAACAAAAATAGCAGTCAGCCTCTCTCTTCCTTCTTCCTCCTCTATCTCATGAAGAAGCAACCACTTTAAAATTTCTGACCTCTTTTAATAGTGTTTAATCCATATGTTTACAAGATTCCTTGTTTCATCACATTTGAACATTGAATTTTTATTACAATATGAAGATTTTAGAAAGGCTAACTATCCCCATTAACCACTTTCTTTCTCCCCTGCATATATCACAATTTTCACTTAAATATTCAGGGTTTCTATTACTATAACTGTGGAAATACTCTTCCTTGCTTTGCCAGGAAGAGTATAGTGTGTTATATATTATAGTGTATATATTCCTTTTCTTGTATGACTTTTGATTTTTCTTGAAATTAATTATTGTCTTATTTTATCATTTGCCTAGTTTTCCTTGTCCTAATGGCTGTGTTTTCTGACATCCTCCAACTACTCAGTAACCCACATCTCAATACAACTCTCCAATAGTAAAAATTTGTAGATCATCTCTTTCTTCATCCTGTTGTTGTTCAATTGCTAAGTCATGTCTAACTCTTTGTGACCCCATAGGCTATAGCATGCCAGGCCCTCTTGTCCTTTACTATTTCCCAGAGTTTGCTCAAATTCATGTCCATATCAACCTCTGCCACCTCCTTCTCCTTTAGCCTTCAATATTTCCCAGCATCAGGGTCTTCTCCAGTGAGTCCACTCTTCACATCAGGTGGCCAAAGTTTTGGAGCTTCAGTTTCAGCGTCAGTCCTTCCGATGTATATTCAGGGTTGCATCTTACCTGATACTTACCCGAAACTTACATCTTACTTGAAGATGAGACATCCTACTTGAAACCCTCTTTTTCCAGCTTACCCTTGACTGGTTCCTCTGTAATCCTGCTGTACATCCTGGTAATTTCTATGCTATCATATTGGATATTCTTACTCATACATACCATATTTTCAGGATCCCATATCCTCATATATCTTTTCTTCATTTTGCCAGGGTATACCCACCAGAACAAGGCTTTATGAAAGATAAAAATTTGATACTTTGCCTGTGTGTAAATACACTCATTCTATCTTCACTTGTGATTGATACTTTGGCTGGGTATAGAATTCTGTGTTGAAAACCATATTTAATCAGTTGCTACTGAGAAGGCCCATGGCTTCTTTCATTTGATTCTTTACAAAGACTCTGCTTTTTCTCTTTGTAAATCCTTTGGGGATTCTCTGAATGTCTTAAATTTTAATAATGTACCCTGTCATAGGTTTCATATTGTTCACTAGGCAAGTTTTGAGCAGGTTCCTTTAGTCTAAAAACTCATGTTCTTTAGTTTTTAGGCACTTTATGGTATATAAAACAATAATTTCCTCCCCACCATTTTATTTGTTCCCTCTTTTTAAAATTACCCCTAGTTGACTAAGCCCCTAGAAGTGATTTCTAACTTTTTTATCTTTTCACATGCATTTTTCCTCTTTCTTCTTTTAAGTTCAACTTTTGGTCATTTTATCAACTTTTAAATTTTGATAATAATTAAGAGCTCTTTATTTCCCTGATTACCTTTTCTAAAATACATTGTTTTTATCTCATGGATATAACATTTTCTCTTTAAGGCTGTTAAATATGGTTACTTGGAAGTTTTTTTCTGTTTCTAGCATTGTCTTTGTTTCTTTCAAATTCCCTTTTCTTTCTTTGATTTTGGTCCATTTTTCATTGTAAAATGTTGTTATCCATTTTTGTCTAAGAGTAAATTTCTTTAAAGCTTATTGAAAGCTTAAAAATATAAATAGTTTATAAATATGAAATATAAGCTTTGGTTCAGTCGCTCAGCTGTGTCCAACTCTTTGTGACTCTATGGACTGCAGCATACCAAGCCTCCCTGTCCATCACCAACTCCTGGAGTTTACTCAAACTCATGTCCATTGAGTCGGTGATGCCATCCAACCATTTCATCCTTTGTCATCCCCTTCTCCTCCCGCCTTCAATCTTTCCCAGCATCAGGGTCTTTTCAAATGAGTCAGCTCTTCACATCAGTGGCCAAAGTATTGGAGTTTCAGCTTCAGTATCAGTCCTTCCAGCGAATATTCAGGACTGATTTCCTTCAGGATGGACAGGTTGGATCTCCTTGCAGTCCAAGGTATTCTCAAGAGTCTTCTCCAACACCATAGTTCAAAAGCATCAATTCTTCAGCACTCAATTCACATATTCTGTATATGTGGGCTTCCCTGGTGGGTCAGAGGTTAAAGCGTCTGTGCCTCTGGGGTAGTTTACTTTACCTAGAGAAGAGTCCTTCCGTCTTTTGCCTGCATGCATGAGCCTAGCTGATAGCAAGCATTCTGGAACTGAGTAGGGAAGAACATTGGCGAGGGGTTTCTGTATTCAGTGGTTTTTACCTAATCTTTCCTTACTGTTTTCAGTTTGGTGTCTCACTATCTACCTCCTCCCTTCTGTCTGAACCAAGTTTGAAGTTCATTTTTTCAAACTTTTCAGAGAATATATTTCTGGTACTCTAGAGGTAGGGGTTGATCACTTGACTATGAAGTGATCTGAACTTGGAGATTCTAATTGTTCCTTACACAGACTAGCCAATCCCTCTGTTTTCATGTCCCCTCCACCCCATCTTGTGAAGTGCATGATACTTACTGAAGCCTTTCTGGGGTTCTGTAGTGGTTACTCTCCACAAGTAGTTAAATTCCCCTTTCCACTTCTGTAAGTAATTTATTTTACTTATTCATTTGTTTTCCCTCTCTCTCTATGTTCTACCTTAAATGTCAATGAAAATGAAGTTTGTCTGCTATTTAATTTTCATTCTTGGTATTTGGAAGTAATTTTTAAGTAGGAAGAGAAGTGAAAACGTTTTAGTTTCACTTTTAAATGTAAGAAAATGTATCTTTAAAGTGAACACCAAGTTCACCTCTTTCCTCATGCCTCCTGCATCTTCATGGGGGCAGTAGAGGGCAAGCTAGCGCAGGGTCAGAAGGAAAGAACAGGGGCAAGCTCTCCACTGACATATTCCTAAACCTAATGGGAATATGTGCCCAGTGTTGGAAAAAACCTCTTTCTTTTTTTCTCTCATTTTTTAAATGCTCAAATTCAGAGGAACTTATATCTCAAGTTTTCATGTACCCTGCAATATATAACTGATTCTGTTTAGGATGATTCTTGTAAATAAAGTGAATAGGGCAGGCAAAGTGATTTTGTAGATGAATTAGTATCTTTAAATGCCTATAGGAGCTGCTTTAAGAGTAGTAAATCCTCACATAACATGTAGATGGAATATGCCACATTCATGCAGGTACAGCAGAAAGACCCAGTTGCCATTTTCTTTCTGAACAAAATTCCAAACTTGGATTTCTCTTTGGTTCTAAAGCAAAGACTGTTTATTAATAGGATGCGTATTTGTCCCACAGGTAGATTTCCCTCATGCAGGCGCTTCTCAGTGACTGTCTTGCATGAATGCTGCAGTCAAGGGTGTCCCACATGAATTTCTCATATGAATCTTAACTAGCGGTCTCAAATCTGTGTTGAGGATAGAGTCTTTATTCTGAATAATCTTGAAACAGTTTATAATAGGAGACAGAAAGAATATAGCACTGCTCCTAAGCACTTTCATGTTTATCTGGAACTCAAAATATGGATGTTAAAACAAATCTCGCTGGGACTTCCCTGGTGGTCCAGTGGTGAAGATTCTGCACTCCCAATGTAGGGAGTCTAGGTTTGATCCCTGGTCAGGGAACTAGATCCCACATGTCACAACTAAAGATCTCACATACTGCAATAAAGATCAAAGATCTGTATCAGCCAAATAAATAAAATTTTTAAAAATTTTAAAAATATGAAAAATAAAACAGACATCACTGTCTTAATGTACCTCTTATTTCTATACATGATTCTCAGATCATGTCTCATATTTGCTTCTTTCTACCTTGAAAGACCAATTCGGTATTTTTGAAAATTCTGAGTTAAGAGATAGGATTAGGACTTTAAATATCTCTAAATAAAATATTTTATTGATTTTATAAATGAAATCTATAATTGGGATTGGCTAATGGCACCCCACTCCAGTACTTTTGCCTGGAAAATCCATGGATGGAGGAGCCTGGTAGGCTGCAGTCCATGGGGTTGGGAAGAGTCAGACACGACTGAGCAACTTCACTTTCACTTTTCACTTTCATGCATTGGAGAAGGAAATGGCAAACCACTCCAGTGTTCTTGCCTGGAGAATCCCAGGGATGGGGGAGCCTGGTGGGCTGCCATCTATGGGGTCGCACAGAGTCGGACATGACTGAAACGACTTAGCAGCAGCAGCAGCCTATAAATGATGGAGAAGGCAATAGCACCCCACTCCAGTACTCTTGCCTGGAAAATCCCATGGACAGAGGAGCCTGGTGGGCTGCAGTCCATGGGGTTGCGAAGAGTCAGACACAACTGAGCGACTTCACTTTCACTTTTCACTTTCTTGGAGAAGGAAATGGCAACCAACTCCAGTGTTCTTGCCTGGAGAATCCCAGGGATGGGGGAGCCTGGTGGGCTGCTGTCTGTGGGGTTGCACAGAGTTGGACACGACTGAAGCGACTTAGCAGCAGCAGCCTATAAATGAAATCCCACATTCCAGCAGCAAAAAGTAAAGAATGTGGAGGAAGAAAGAACGGAGAAATGGAGAAGAGAAATCCCTTTTTTGGGTAAAGAGTTGTTTTGTACCTGGGGCCAGAGATTGAGGAGGAATGGATATATGGCTGATTCTTACTCTGGAGCAAGCACTCCTCTCTCCACAGTGTAATGTTAAATCTTTGCATTTACACAGGAGTTCTGCGAGGCAAGTATCAGCATCCCCAAATTGTAGGTGAGCAAGCTGAGGCTAGATATTTTAGGTAAACTGCCTATAGTAATTCAAGTAGTAAACAAACACTCTATGTAAATAGTAATCTATGTAAATAATAAAAAGCAACAAGATCATCAACAACAAAATGCCTGTCAAGTTTCCCTAATTCTTAGAGCTTGGAGGAGCAACTTGGATAATTTAAACCATATTATTCAATGAACACCTTAACTGCTTAGTGAAAATGCTACGTTTATACACTCCCTAGTACATAGGAAGATGGAGATGTTGATGACATTTAGGTTGACAATGACTGTTTTCTTAACTAAATATTCACTTTATCACTGAGCTCAATAAAGGACAGAAATGGTAGGGACCTAACAGAAGCAGAAGATATTAAGAAGAGATGGCAAAAATACACAGAAGAACTGTACAAAAAAGATCTTCACGACCCAGATAATCACGATGGTGTCATCAATGACCTAGAGCCAGACATCCTGGAATGTGAAGTCAAGTGGGCCTTAGAAAGCACAAACACTTTGTTCACTGTGAACAAAGCTAGTGGAGGTGATGGAATTCCAGTTGAGCTATTCCAAATCCTGAAAGATGATGCTGTGAAAGTGCTGCACTCAATATGCCAGCAAATTTGGAAAACTCAGCAGTGGCCACAGGACTGGAAAAGGTCAGTTTTCATTCCAATCCCAAAGAAAGGCAATGCCAAAGACTGCTCAAACTACTGCACAATTGTACTCATCTCACACGCTAGTAAAGTAATGCTCAAAATTCTCCAAGCCAGGCTTCAGCAATATGTGAACTGTGAACTTCCTGATGTTTAAGCTGGTTTTAGAAAAGGCAGAAGAACCAGAGATCAAATTGCCAATATCTGCTGGATCATAGAAAAAGCAAGAGAATTCCAGAAAAACATCTATTTCTGCTTTATTGACTATGCCAAAGCTTTTGACTGTGTGAATCACAATAAACTGTGGAAAATTCTTCAAGAGATGGGAATACCAGACCACCTGATCTGCCTCTTGAGAAATTTGTATGCAGGTCAGGAAGCAACAGTTAGAACTGGACATGGAACAACAGATTGGTTCCAAATAGGAAAAGGAGTTCGTCAAAGCTGTATATTGTCACCCTGTTTATTTAACTTCTATGCAGAGTACATCATGAGAAATGCTGGACTGGAAGAAACACAAGCTGGAATCAAGATTGCCGGGAGAAACATCAATAACCTCAGATATGCAGATGACACCACCCTTATGGCAGAAAGTGAAGAGGAACTCAAAAGCCTCTTGATGAAAGTGAAAGAGGATAGTGAAAAAGTTGGCTTAAAGCTCAACATTCAGAAAACGAAGATCATGGCATCCAGTCCCATCACTTCATGGGAAATAGATGGGGAAACAGTGGAAACAGTGTCAGACTTTATTTTTCTGGGCTCCAAAATCACTGCAGATGGTGACTGCAGCCATGAAATTAAAAGACGCTCACTCCTTGGAAGGAAAGTTATGGCCAACCTAGACAGCATATTCAAAAGCAGAGACATTACTTTGCCAACAAAGGTCTGTCTAGTCAAGGCTATGGTTTTTCCCGTGGTTATGTATGGATGTGAGAGTTGGACTGTGAAGAAGGCTGAGCGCCGAAGAATTGATGCTTTTGAACTGTGGTGCTGGAGAAGACTCTCGAGAGTCCCTTGGACTGCAAGGAGATCCAACCAGTCTATTCTGAAGGAGATCAGCCCTGGGATTTCTTTAGAAGGAATGATGCTAAAGCTGAAACTCCAGTACTTTGGCCACCTCATGCGAAGAGTTGACTCGTTGGAAAAGACTCTGATGCTGGGAGGGATTGGGGGCAGGAGGAGAAGGGGACGACAGAGGATGAGATGGCTGGATGGCATCACTGACTTGATGGACGTGAGTTTGAGTGAACTCCTGGAGTTGGTGATGGACAGGGAGGCCTGGCGTGCTGCGATTCATGGGGTTGAAAAGAGTCGAACACGACTGAACGACTAATCTGATCTGATCTGATCTGAGCATAACTAAAAAAAAATTCAAACCCATTGGAGTTTGTTACATATTTACAGCCCTAGAGTGTTAGAATTATGAAAGATACTTGAACCCTAAACAGATCTAATTATCTATGAATTTCTGTTATGAAAAGGGGAGAAAAAGATTACTGGGTCATAGTTAGGACATCTGGATTCAACCTTGATGCTTACATTTAACAGCTGCATGGTTATTATAAACTGTAAAAACAGACCACTTTGGGTATTGATTTCTTATCTGTATGGTGAAGACACTGAAATATGAAATCTGTTCTGATTCCTGTACGGTTAGAGTTCCTCCTTCCTGCTGGAAACCTTTCCATCAGAAAGAATTTGTGAATGCTAAATTTGTCCTCGTCTTCCTGAAGATGTATCTATGTTGCCTACTTAAATGATAGTATGGGTGGGTATAACATTCTGTATTCAAAAGTATTTGTCTTTATAACTTTAAAGATATTGACTTACTGCCTCCCTCCATCCAGCTTTATGGATAAGAAATTTCATTTCAATTTTATTTAACAAACAATTGTATAGAATGTACTATGTGCCAGACATTGTTCTATGTGCTTTCTAGATATTAACTCACTTATTCCTTTAGCCACCTTAAGAGAAGGTATTATTATTATCCAATTTTACAAATAAGAAAAATAAAAGACTAAGAATAAAGAGCTTATCTAAAGTTACACTGTTTGCAAATGATAGAATGAGGATTCAAATCCATGCACAAAAGCTCTTACCTAGTATGCTCTGCTGGCTCTTTTACTCTTTTTTTTTTTTTTTTTTTTTGCACATCATCTTTTTTATTTTTTGTAAAAACTTTTAGGGTCTTCTCATTTTCCTTGGTGTTCTGAAATTTCACCACAATGTGAATAGGTATGTATGCACATGTATGCATTTAATCCTATTCTACTTGATACTTGCTAAGCTCTTTTAATCAGGTGGGCCTATATAATTCTTTTTTTCAATTTTTGGAAATTTTATTTATACATTCATGTGTCTATTCCCTTGTGGGCTTCCCTGGTGGCTCAGTGGTAAAGATTCTGCCTCCCAACACAGGAGACATGGGGTTCGGTCCATGAGTTAGGAAGATCACCTGAAGAAAGAAACGGCAACATGCTCCAGTACTCTTACCTGGGAAATCTCATGGACAGAGGAGCCTGGCAGGCTACTTTTCATGGGGTTGAAAACAGTCAGGCAAAAGTTAGCAACAACAACAAATCTACTCCCTTACGTTCTCTTTATTTTCTTTTTCAGAGCTCCTTTTAAACAGATGATGAAACTTCTGTATCTTTTTACCCTGTCCCTTCATTTTGCTTTCATACTCATATCTTTATTCATTTCTGCTGCATTCTGGTAAGATTCCTCCACTTGAACTTCCAGCTCATTAATTACTCTTATGCCAAGTATATTTTGCTTTGTAGACCATCTATTGCATTTCCTCAACAATCTGATTTTTAATATCCATTACCTTGAATTGATTCTTCCCCATGCATACATATGTGTGTGTACATATGTACATCTACAAGCATTATATTTTTCAAGCATGTTTTTGAGGAAATTAATTCAAGTGAATTTACTGTCCTGTTCCACTAATTCAATTAATTATTCTTTCTTAGGTAGCATTTCCTGCATTTGTTGAGGTTACTGGCTCTCATGGTGTTGGGTTTCACCAAATACTTAGCAATTCTTTTACTAGGACACATTTTTTCTTAGAGAAATAACCAGCTAGTAGAATATCCTCTAATGGTCATACTGGAAAAAGTAAGATCCCTTGGTACATTAAAAAATACAAGAGATTTACTGAAAGATGATAGGTACCCCAAGAGCATATTGAAAGTGAACCATGCTCCAAAAATATGCACAGAAGAAACAACCGCAAAAAGGGATCCCAGGGGAAATAAGAGGGTAAATTTCCCAAGGGGTCCTTGTTCTTCCTGGACTCTTAGGAGGACATTTTAATGATGACATCTCTGGTGTCTTGTCCTTGCACTCTGACTTAGTTCTTAATAATGTTTATCGCTTCTTCTCTCCCAAATTTCTCTTTCAAATCTCTCTTATTCCTCTTGGTGCTTGCCCAACACCCCTCTGCCCACAACTCAACAATGTGCATTTCACTAAGGGTAATTTTTAGGGCAGCCACTGTATAACCAGAGTAATGATACCAAGTGTGTGACAGGAAGGAGAGAGAGTTGGGCTGACCACAAGACCTAGTTCTTAATCTCAGAATTGAATTGAATTTTTGTTAGACTTTGGATTTCTGATATTTTAAAATTTCATGTAGTCAATATGCTTGGAGGACAATTGTTTACAGAAGTTTTGTGTTCAGAAATTTTGAAAACTGTAATTGTCAAAATTCTCTACTTTATTCTAGCAATATGAGATTTAAACTAAACATTTTGCTCAAAGAGACTAAACATTTTGCTCAATTGATATCTTTAATCCAGTATATATAATGAGATAAATGTGAGCATAGAATTAGAAAAAAAATGAGCTATGCATTAAAATTAATTATAGCTTCTTTAGAAAGTGTCCATTAAAGTGCCAAATTATCATTAAGGATTAATCACTTATAAGCTAAAAATTGCTGAAGAAAGTTTAGGCATTACAATTAAAGTTACAAAGATAATCAAATCATAGTTTTTAAGGGAAAAGTCACTTCATCTCTAGATTCTGAATTTACAGATGGACAGATTCAGGTTAAGTCCTCTGAAGGGAAGGATGAAAGGTGTAATGAGCTTGGTGAAGGATCTGGTGGATGGGAGAACGCAGAGAGCAGAAGCCCTTTACAGAAGTCTCTGTCCCTGACTCGGAGTTTATTTCTGCTTCACTTTCCAGCTTCATATCCATAAAAAAAGAAGCTTCCCTGAGGTGTGTACCAGGAAGCTGGTTGTGTCCTGAAGAACACTGGACACAGATTCAGAATCTGGGGTTACAGTGCTTACTCCTCCATGTGGTTGCAGAGGGAGTCTGGATGCATCCTAACACCTTGGGACTCACGTTGCCTTAAGCACAGAATGAGAATACAGAACCATGTGACTTTCCTTCTATACTCAAAAAGCCCGGGATAAAAGGGGAAGCATACTTAAACATTTTGGAGAACTTATTAAGAGCTAATCTTTCCTTTTAGTTTAAGTGAAATTACAAATGAAAAAAGTGAGTCAATTTTCAGATTTCCTAAAAACGAAAATCATTTTGACTCTCTTTCCATATCTCTGTCAATGTGCTATGTCTATTTGAAATCCCAAGTCATTTTTGGCAACCCAGAAATGGATTAACCAATTTCCCCTAGTCTAACACTGAGGGAGAAGGTGGAATTTAAGCCTTCAATTATAATAAGACAGCCCATCCAAAGTTGATTGTGTGTAGAGTGGTATACTGTATAAAGAACAATGGTGACTGTACTTTGGATGATAATGATGCCTGTTCTTTCTTTACAGTGTTTTCAGACCTCACTCACGTCTCCACACCATTCATTCTTTTCTCTCTTCCCCAAGACATATCTTTCCACCTCACCTCACCTGTATTTAAATCTACCTCCCTTTCTGGTAGATCCAGAATTTCCAGCAAACACATTTTGCCAGAATCAAAGGCAAACACGTTTCCATAGCAGTCAAACCCTGCTCAGGGAACTTCACAGTGCATCCAGGTTGTTTGGTTGAAGTGGGGTTCTGCAATGAGCATAGTGCTGGAGATCTCACTCTTGTTGTGCAGACACTAGAGGAGACGGAAGCTGACAGCTGTATAACTCTCAGTGAAATGGCACATTTTCAAGGCTGCTTTGAAGCTTATAGAAGGAATGAAGAAATAGCACACACATGCTGCCTCTGTACAGTTCACCTCAAAACATTAGATATCATTATTTAGTGGAGTTAGTGAGGGGAGAGAGAGAGACAAAGAGACACACACACACAGAGATCTAATGAAAGGGATTTAAACATTCCATGTGTTAAGAAATGAGGAGGATTAGAGGGTCCTAAAACTCTGCCATGAAGACTGTAGCTCTAATTTTTTCCCTAATCTCCTTTCCTCCCTCCCATGTGAAATATAATTGGGCTTTTATTTTTTGTTTTTGCCTTTTCTACCAGGTTTGACTGCAAATGGCTAACAAACGTGTGAAAAGAGATTCAACTTCAATTGACTGTTTCACTAACCAGGTTGGCAAAGCTTTTACGAAGTGTGCCTCAGTGTGCATGAGGTATAAGAAAGTCTACATTTTTCATACAGTGCTAGTGGAATTCTTAATTGTTATAATTTTTCTGAAGGGCAATTTTGCAGTCTATGTCTAAAGCCTTAAAGGTACTCATAGACTTTGACTCAGCAATTGTACTTAAAGTACAGATGTGCACAAAGATTAACTTTAAGGATGCTTATCACAGTATTGTTTATAGAATTTGAGCACTTGAAAACAAAGTGAATGTTCAGCATAAGGGGAATCGAGTAAATATATTTCATATAAAGAGGAAACACTTAGCTGCCTTTATTTATTTTTTTAATTTTATTTTATTTTTAAACTTTACATAATTGTATTAGTTTTGCCAAATATCAAAATGAATCCACCACAGGTATACATGTGTTCCCCATCCTGAACCCTCCTCCCTCCTCCCTCCCCATACCATCCCTCTGGGTCGTCCCAGTGGACTAGCCCCAAGCATCCAGTATCGTGCATCGAACCTGGACTGGCAACTCGTTTCATACATGATATTTTACATGTTTCAATGCCATTCTCCCAAATCTTCCCACCCTCTCCCTCTCCCACAGAGTCCATAAGACTGTTCTATACATCAGTGTCTCTTTTGCTGTCTCGTACACAGGGTTATTGTTACCATCTTTCTAAATTCCATATATATGCGTTAGTATACTGTATTGGTGTTTTTCCTTATGGCTTACTTCACTCTGTATAATAGGCTCCAGTTTCATCCACCTCATTAGGACTGATTCAAATGTATTCTTTTTAATGGCTGAGTAATACTCCATTGTGTATATGTACCACAGCTTTCTTATCCATTCATCTGCTGATGGACATCTAGGTTGCTTCCATGTCCTGGCTATTATAAACAGTGCTGCAATGAACACTGGGGTACACGTGTCTCTTTCCCTTCTGGTTTCCTCAGTGTGTATGCCCAGCAGTGGGATTGCTGGATCATAAGGCAGTTCTATTTCCAGTTTTTTAAGGAATCTCCACACTGTTCTCCATAGTGGTTGTACTAGTTTGCATTCCCACCACAATGTGATGATGAGGAGTTCTCATTGACACTGATAATATGCATGATACATGTTTAAGTTTTAAACACAGTGTATGATGCCATCTTGTAAAAAATTGAAAAGGAGTGTACTAAAAATATTGGAAGTGGTCAAAATATTAGCAGTGGTCATATCTGATGATGGGCTTATAAGCGGCATTTACTGTTTTCTTTTTTATTTCTTTATTTCTGAAATGTCTAAAAGAAAATATATTGGTTCAGTAGTAAAATAAACTGTTTTCTAAAAGAAGGATTGAGCTGGTCAGTAATATAGGATAAATCAGAGACAATAGAGATGAAGGAAGATAGTTAAGAAGATGTTAAAAAGCACAACATGCTTATGGCTTGGGCTAGTCTGAGAATAGAGAGGAGGGGTGATGCTAGAGACATTTTTAAAGGTAGAATCAACAATACCTGATGACAACAAGAAAGGGTGGTGACTTTATAAGATGCTTGTGTGTGTACCATTGTGTGAAACAACAGTTTAGTGTATTGATTTGAGCTGATAGAGAACATCTAAGGAGATGTCCTACAGATAGTGGAAGAAATGAGACTGTATTAGGTCTAATGTCAAGGGAGGAGGATTTATTTTATCAGCACAGCTGGAATAATAAGAGTTAATTAACAAAGGAAAAGACTGTATTGTAGCTATTAAAGACAGTGTATAGGGAGATTAATGAGCATGGGAATGAAGAAGAACCAGTAAGAGAAACAGAGGACTGCCTAAAGAAATAGAAGGGAAAAAAAAGAAATAGAAGGAAAGCAAACTAAATGCAGCATAATGGGAAGGAAGCTATAAGAAAAGTGAGGTAGGAAACAGATTATTTAAGAAAGATCAAGGAAAATGATGACAGAGAAAAAGCCATTGAATTTGGAAAAGATGCTTATTAGAATTATTAGAAGACAAATAATCCACCTCTGGAGATTGGTAGGAAGAAGATATCAAATTGGAGAGAATCATTCATTCAAATAATATTAAAACTAGAAATTACCCAAATAAATGACATTCAAAAATATAATGGAAAAACAAAAAACAAAAGCTGTGCCAGTGAAAAGAGAGAAAGAGGGAGGTCTTTAGAAGGATGAGCAGAGCCAAATAAAGCAGAATTCTCCAGAATGAAGGAGATCTGTGTGTCTTTGCAAAAAGAGCTGAAAATAATGAGTGAGGATAATCTGAGAATAAGATTCCTAAAGGGGAGGCAATATTTGGGCTGCAGAGCACAGACTTCATAGTTTACATGATAGTAAAGAGACCATCTCTTTCTCTTAGAAATCAAGGAATAGTAAGAGAATGAATGTGGACAACAACAAATAAGAAACAAAAACAGTGGGTTAGAATTAATGCAACTTGTATAGCCTTGAAGTAGGATTTGAGATCCTTTATTCTCTTGTAGAGGAGTCCTAAAATGTGAGTGCAGGAGAGCAAAGAGGGCTTAAAGTGTTAGTTTTAAGTAGTTAATGAAGAGATGAATAAAATTTTTGTCAAGCATCACACTTGAGGGGACAGTGGCTGTTGCTATTTGACTTCATTGTCATTTTTTGCATGACTGAGAGACTAACACTTTCACTTTCTGCAAGTCTTAGTGGACTTAATCTATTTGTATCCAATAGTTTTATGTAGAGTAAGAGGAGGGAAGAGAGCTGTGAACCATGGTTTGCGAGGGAGGAAATCTGGGAATCTGGGGTGGCTAAAAGCCAGGTTAAAATAGCTTCACCGAGAATGAACACTAAGAATTGCCAGAAGGCAGCTCATGAAGTTGGTGAAATCAGATGAGTTGATGATAAGTCAAATGAGTGATGATCAGGGAGAGGCATGGGAGGGGCATAGAAGAGAAGAGAAGAAAGGATTGGTGGAAATAAGAAAGTAGGAAAGGTGAAACAGCTGTGATCAAAGATAGCACTAATTTAATAACTGAAGAAGGGAGCAGTGGAAAGAGATTCACTTATATTGATGGACCACTTAGAGCACAGAGATGCAGAGGGGCTGATTTGAGCAGAAGTTGGATGTGAAACTGGGAGATAAGTAAATTGAACAATCATGGAGGTGAGTGCTGATATCAAAGGCCTGCCTCATGACAAAACTCATCATATGACTAGGAATAGTGTAGCTTAATGATAATGATCATGAGCTTTCCCACCTCCATAGCATCCCAGTTATATGACCTGATGGATGGAACAAAACCCCTCTAAACCTCAGTTCTCTCATCTGAAAAATAAAACTACCAATCTCATATTGATTTTGTGAGGACTGAATGAGATAATGTAAGTAAAGTATTTGGTATAAACGTCAGTGGTGATGATGATGATAGTGTTGTTCAAAGTCTTTTGAGTCCCAGATATTGACATCATTGAAGATACTTGGTAGAGGGTCCAAGTTATCTAGTAGTTCCTAGGATGTGGAGCTGATTATTTTACTCCTCAGCCACTTAAGAAAAAGGTGTCCCTAGCAGAAGTAGGAGTGGTTATTGTTGTGAATGGTGTGGAGAGGGAGCTGTCCAATTGTCTGAGATAATCTTGGCTTGAGCTCTAACCCCTCTCCTCCAGTTATTTTCTGTCCAGTTTCCTACTACTTTCCTCAACACAATTGAACTTAATCTGGCTGCAGATTTCTAGTTCCTGCCCCCATGGTGTCTGCAAATTGTCATCTGTCTTACTTTCTCTATGAAATTAATCTCCAAACTATGGTCTTTGTTCTGACCTTAATCCATGAAAAAATTTTATTGCACCCATCTTTTCCTTTCTTTTTAGTTTTTAAAAATAAATACTGTAGTACTTAACAATAACAGCAATCTTGAGTGTTTTAGAAGTTTTTTTGTCTGCTTTTCTCTAGTTTAGAAAAGCAAGTGTGTTATTCACTCAGTTGTGTCCAACTCTTTGTGACTTCATGGACTGTAGCCTGCCAGGCTCCTCTGTCCATGGAATTCTCCAAGCAAGAATACTGGAGTGGGTAGCCATTCCCTTCTCCAGGGGAATCCCCTGACCCAGGGATCAAACCTGGATCTCTTGTATTGCAGGCAGATTCTTTACCATTTGAGCCACCAGGGAAACCCAGAAAAGCAAGGAGGTATATAAGATATTGGACTTCTCTGGTGGCTTAGATGGTAAAGGATCTGCCTGCAATAAAGGAGACCTGGGTTTGATTTCTGGGTCAGGAAGATCTCCTGGAGAAGTGAATGGCTATGCACTGGGCCTTTTATTTCATTGGAACAGTTGAAATAAAATAAAATTATTTGAGATTGAAATTATCAGGAATAGTAGTTTTGAAAATTGCTTAATAATTAGAAATAGAAAAGGTATATATACAGTGTAACTCAAAAATTAGGCTCTTATTTTTAGTATTACTTTCAAATTTATTCACTTAAGTAAGATCACCTGTTTTTTGTCAGGTTTTGTGAAAATTACCTGGAGAAGCAACTCAGGTAAAACATACAAATTCTGTGCCATTCACACATAAACAACTTTAAGCACCTTAATTCTAATAATTATGGCTGCCTGACAGCAATATATGATGTAGCTGCTACTGCTGCTGCTAAGTCGCTTCAGTCGTGTCCGACTCTGTGCGACCCCATAGACGGCAGCCCACCAGGCTCCCCCATCCCTGGGATTCTCCAGGCAAGAACACTGGAGTGGGTTGCCATTTCCTTCGCCAATGCATGAAAGTGAAAAGTGAAAGTGAAGTCGCGCAGTGTCCGATTCTTCGCGACCCCATGGACTTCAGCCTACCAGGCTCCTCCGCCCTTGGGATTTTCCAGGCAAGAGTACTGGAGTGGGGTGCCATTGCCTTCTCTGATATGATGTAGACCACACCTCAAAAACATGAGTATTTTCAGGGACTGAAGAATAAGAATGTTAAAGAAAAATGCTTATAGTCTTTCTCATTTTCATTCACAGAATCTTTCTGATTTTGTCTGCTATACACATATAATTTATATTTAGCCATGGTGTATATATGCATGTGTTGAAGGAGCTTAACCACACGTTGGGTTTGGCATTAGGTTTGAGGTTATAAGGAGAAAGAAAGAGTACTGGAAGCAGCTGAGTGTTGTCATGGCTTGGTAGGAAGTAAAGATCAAAGTTGCTCAGCATTAAGATAAGTTTATTTATTAGATGGGAAAACAATAAAGGCTGGACTTTATCTCCCCTCCTTCCTTTTTACTTCCCAGCATATTAAATTATTTGCATAACTAAATAACTAAGATCAGCTAATATACACAGAAATGAATAAAAATGTAAACATGAATGGCTTATGCCTTTATATTTACTTTGATCCACAAATATCCTTATCAGGTTCCTTAATTAATGTCTTCTTTTGATTGGAGACATCCACATAGAAAAAAATCTGAGTCTTGCTTCCTGAAGTGAAATTAGACACTTTAAGATGTATAGGAATACAAATAAAATTTGTGAATTTATTACCTCACTTTGATGGAGCTGCCTTCTTACTCTCAAATGAGGACTTTGAGAGGAGACTCATGTGTCCATGAGTCTAAAAGTCCATGATTCAAGTACAAGAGAAAGTTAAAAAGCCATTACTAAGACAAAATATTCATGAAAATGCCAATTAATTTATTCTATGAATTTAAAGCACTTTTGGATTCATAAATAAAAGAGATTAATAAAATAAAAACAAAAGTTTGGAGCCATCGCTAAAACAAGAGGATTATTGATAAATGAAAATATAACCACTTAACATTCTTTTGATTCAAAGGCAATGGAAGTTTGCTATCTCCCTCTGAATTTGTGTGAAATTACTCGAACTGAAGGAAAGTTATTAAAGAAATGAAAACATCTAATTTACTCCTTAATGTTTCTATTTTGTCAGTCCACTTGGGGTGTGTTTTGATTCTCTCTGGAACCTATACAAATGGAAATGTACATGTGCGCCACTGTGCTTTTGGGTGATTTGTAGTCTTCATTTTTAAATTCCCATTACCGCACTACCCAAACATCCTTACTTACCTTTATCATGTCTGTTGCCTGTATTTGAGTGACCCCTAACTGCTCACCATTTTCAACTCAAGCGCATATGCTTGGTACTAAGCAGCTAGCTGAGAAGATTCTTCCTTCCCAATCAACACCACCATAGCATGAAATGAAGACACAGAATGAGGTAGAAAGAGAGGAAAAGACGGGGAGGGGGCACTATTTCTATTTTAAAAATCCTCTAACTTCTTATGTGTTCTGGAAGGACTATTAATATTTCCTCCTAACACCCCTGCACTGCTAGGCTTCCCTTCTCCCCCACCCTCACACCTCCCCATGCAGGCAAAGTCTTGAATCAGCAGATTCTGAGCTGGAAGCAGTAAAGAGCTATTGAGGGACAGGCTCTGATAGCATTACGGCCAAACATGGAACCATTTTCTGTGGCGAATCGCTGAGTTCTACCTGGTTATCTCTTGCCTTGCACATCACTTCCAAATGACATGCTCTCAGTCTGGGCAAAAATGAGAGTTTTTTAAAGAACTGGGATTTCAATAATATGTGACGAAAGGATGAGATTACTTTCTGAGGTAGGGAAAGGCAGGGAGGAATGGGGCGGGGGGAGAGGGAGAGGGAGAGAGGTGGAGGAGCAGAGAGAGAAAGAGGTAGAATTGTGTATTCCTTAGAGCATGCACGATATATGCATTTCTCAAGTTCTTACAAACCAGACTTTCTCTAACTTCAGGAAGTCATTTTAATTTGTCTTCTTTCTTTTTCCTGCTTCTCTCACTGGTGGCAACCAAGTATTGTAGATACTTCAAAGACTCGAGTTATTTATAGGATTTACTGTAATTTGACTGCTACACAGTTAAATGAGGATTAAACTAGTACTATTATGGATTCCCTGAAACATACAGAGGGAAATAGGCAATAGAGCCCTTCAGGGAAATACATCCATATATGTTGGCCAATTGGGAAACTTGGAAATCAGCAGTTTGGGAAATAAAATTAGTATCCAGCCCTCCTGTCTGTTCATAAGAAAGAAAAGGCAGTCCTACAGTTCCCAACACCCTCCACTGTCCTGATTGCCTGCCACCTCATTCCAAGGGTTTCTAGAAGAAGAAATGGAGGCACATTTGGTTGCTTCATATCTGTAATCAATTGGCATTGTTATGATATGATTTCTTTTCATTTTAATCAAGAAACATGAAGAGATGAATCAAACACTTTTTGCATGCATTCTTGTGAGTTTTTTTTATAGGCAATCATTTTTATTATTATCATTATTTTTTTACTTTACAATATTGTATTGGTTTTGCCATACATCAACATGCATCCACCACAGGTGTACACGTATTCCCCATCCTGAACCCCCCTCCCACCTCCCTCCCCTTACCATCATCAAGCATGGAAAAGGCAGTCTTTGACAATAAAATGTATATTATATATTTACTTCCACATATTTCCTGCAAGAGAAGATACATTTTCATTTGAATTTGATAGTGACATTTATCTCTCTTAGGATATAGTCTTATGACCTGAGATGGAGTTTGCTGGGTCTAAACTAATGCTCTTCCTACTAGGCTTCAGAGATGCAGTAATGAAAATAGGGACAAGTAGTGAAAAGGATTCCTAAGTTTCCTCTTGAGCTTTCAGTGGACTCACATCCTGGGAGTCACATACAATAATAATCAAAAGACCCAACAGAAGGATGAGTTAGAAACAGCAGCAGAAAACTGTCAAAAAGCAGTGCATAGAACACAGTTCAGAGGGGTCTGACCCTTTAATCCCTTATAAATTTTGAGAAATGTGCATCACTTAGGGTTGCTAGTGTAATGTACACATATGAGAGAGAGAAGGAAAAAAATCTATTATTCCAAGTATATATATGCATACTAATTGAAAAATAACTCAAAGTAAGTACTGTCGCTGCTACTGCTGCTGCTGAGTTGCTTCAGTTGTGTCCGACTCTGTGTGACCCCATAGACGGCAGCCCACCAGGCTCACCCGTCCCTGGGATTCTCCAGGCAAGAACACTGGAGTGGGTTGCCATTTCCTCCTCCAATGCATGAAAGTGAAAAGTCAAAGTGAAGTCGCTCAGTTGTGTCCAACTCTTAGCGACCCCATGGACTGCAGCCTACCAGGCTCCTCCGTCCATGGGATTTTCCAGGCAAGAGTACTGGAGTAGGGTGCCATCGCCAAGTAAGTACAGTAAGGTGTAAAGATTTTACTTCATCAAGTCCTTCAATACCACCCCTATATAATGCCCTTTTCTCGGAAAAAGCTATAATGATGATTCCAAATTAACCCTTGAATAACACTGGTTTGGGCTGCACAGGTCTACTTATACATAGATTTTTTGGAGTAGCAAATACCACAGTACTACATGATTTGTGGTTGGTTGAATTCACAGATGTAGAACAGGGAATACGGAGGGCCCACTAAAAGTTTTATATGCTTTTTCTACTACACGGTGGTTGAGCCTCTAACACCTGTGTTGTTCAAGAGTCAACTGTATAGCCTTTCAAATGATTTTCTAGAAATTTTTTGTATAGAGTCATATAGACTATTTTTGTTCATTTTTCACATAGGTAGATCATACTCGGTATGTTGTTACATAACTTGCTTTTTCACGTAACAATATATCTTGACTTTTCTCAACAGAAAAGTATGAGATACACCTTATTCTTTCAAAAATCTGTTTGATATATCTTAATATGGGTGTATGTATTTATTTAAGAGTTCTCTTAAAGATGCCCACCTAAGTCTCAATGAACCATTGCTCATAAAAACAAATGTTTCAATATCCCTTTTGTAGATACTTATGCTAACAAATGGCTTTACCAGATTTGTCCATTCATAGGAATTGAAACAATTTAAAGATATAGAAAAGTATAAGAGTAGTACAAAGAGCTCCTAGAAATCTATCATACCTGAGAACTTTGCCACATTCTCTCTTTCCATATATATTATGCACATGCATTATTATTATGTTACTTTTTCTGAACCTTTTGAGAGCAAGTTTCAGTCATCACAATTCTTCAATGTACTTTTCCTAAGGACTTGTATATTCTCTTTCAGAACTATAGTACAATTGCTAAATTAAGAAAATTTAATGTTGATACAATGCTATTATCTAAGTCATACTACTCTGATTTAATTTATAGTCTCACCGATTGTTCTAATAATGCCTTTTATACCAATTTTATTTTCTGGTCTAGAATCCAATTCAAGATCATACATTGCATTTAGCTGTTATCTTTTTCTCTCTCTCTCTTTTCATCTTACTAAAGCACAATTGACATACAGTACGCTGCAAATTACCTATAAATAAAGTGTACAATTGATGAGTTTTGATATATGAGTATACATCTAGTGAAGTCTCACAGCATTTAAAATAATGAAAATGTTTATCACTTTCCAAAGTTTCTTTGTACCCTTTTGTAATTCTTTCTTATTCCCTTCCCTTCCTCCAGCTCCAACCCCATGCAAAAACTGCTTTGCTTCCTGTTACTGTAGATGAGCTTGCATTTTCCAAAATTTTTCGTAAATGTAAAAGTGCACTCTGTACTTTCATATAAGGGTGGGGGTCTGGCTTTTTCACTTAAACTATTTTGAAATTTTCCATGTTGTTGGATGTATTAGTTCATTCCTTCTTACTGCTGAGTAGTATTCCTTTGTATTAATATACTACAACTTGTCCATCGCTCATTGAAGGACATTTGAATAGTTTCCAGTTTAGGGATGTTATAAATAAAGCTACTGCAAATGTTTACGTACAAGACTTTGTGAGGATGTATGCTCTCATTTCTCATTTCTCAAATGCCTAGGAGAAAAATGATATGTCTTGTGGTTGATTTAACTTAAGACATTGTTGAACTATTTTCCCAAATAATTTTACCATTTTACATTTCCTCCAGTGATGTATGAGAATTCCAGCAGCTCCACATCATTGCCAACATTTGGTGTAATCAGTCTTTTTAATCTTGGACACTCTAATAGGTATAAAGCGTTATCTTATTTTGGTTTGACTTTTCATTTTCCTAATGATACTAACGGAGAAGGCAATGGCACCCCACTCCAGTACTCCTGCCTGGAAAATCCTATGGATGGAGGAGCCTGGTAGGCTGCAGTCCTGCTGCTGCTGCTAAGTCGCTTCAGTCGTGTCCGACTCTGTGCGACCCCATAGACGGCAGCCCATCAGGCTCCCCTGACCCTGGGATTCTCCAGGCAAGAACACTGGAGTGGGTTGTCATTTCCTTCTCCAACGCGTGAAAGTGAAGTCACAGAGTCGTGTCCGACTCTTCGCGACCCCATGGACTGCAGCCCACCAGGCTCCTCCGCCCATGGTGTTTTCCAGGCAAGAGTACTGGAGTGGGGTGCCATTGCCTTCTCCAGGCTGCAGTCCATGGGGTCGCTAAGAGTCGGACACTGCACGACTTCACTTTCACTTTTCACTTTCACGCATTGGAGAAGGAAATGGCAACCCACTCCAGTGTTCTTGCCTGGAGAATCCCAGGGACAGGGGAGCCTGGTGGGCTGCCGTCTATTGGGTGGCACAGAGTCGGACACGACTGAAGTGACTTAGCAGCAGCAATGATACTAAACATCTTTTCATGTGCTTATTTTTCATCTTCTTAGATCAAATGCCTGCTAAAATCTATAGCCTATATTTTCATTGGGCATTTATGTCTCTTTGTGTGAGCTGAATAATTATTTGTTATAGGCTGATTATTATTTATTGACGTATAGGGATTTTTTAAAGTGTTCTCAACAGTAATCTTTGCATTTTGTTTAGTTTTCTCCCCACTATTTATATTTTACTCTTTTACATATGTAAAATTTTAATCTTTGTGTGGTCATATCTGTTTATTTTTCCTATAGACTTCTGGAATTTTCTTCATATGCATAAAAGTCTTCTCAATTCCAGTAGTTAAAAAAAAATTCTTATATTTTTCTGTTTTAAAAAATAAACAACTAATAAATTTTTATATAAGATTTAAGATCTTATTTTCCTAAGGGCAATGTATTTTTATAGTTCTAGTTATGGATAAATTTTATGTTCTAGAACTTAAAAAATTTAAATATGGAATCTTAGAACCATCCCCTGGTTTTTAGGAAATTGTAAAAAGTGGCCAATGAATCAAAAATTAGAACTATGCCTTAAAATTATGATATCAGAATAACCTACATCCAAGGGATTAGAAGCAGGAAAACATTTAGAAGTATTTTATTTATTAATTTTTGAGGTATAATTAATACTGGAGAAGTATTTTAAGAAAGAAATTCTAGATGTATCTCTCAATATTTAAAATATTGGCATATAAAGATCATAAGAGACTACTATAGGCAATGTATCCTTGGGATACATTGGACAGCCTGGGTACCTGGGATACATTTGTCCACTTCTTCCAGGATGCTGAACAACCTGGAAGAAATGGACAAATTCTTAGAAAGGTATAGTATCCCAAGACTGAACCAGGAAGAAATAGAAAATATGAACAGATCAATCACAAACACTGAAATTGAAACTGTGATTGCAAAATTCACAATAAGCAAAAGTCCAAGATGTGATGATTTCACAGATGAATTCTATCAAACATTTTAGAGAAGAGCTAACATTTATCCCTCTGAAGCTGTTCCAAAAATTGCAGAGGAAGGAACACTCCCAAACTCATTCTATAAGGCCACCATAGCAAAACCAGACAAAGATACCACAAAAAAAAAAAAAAAAGAAAGAAAATTACAGGCCAATATCACTGATGAGCATAGAACATAGATGCAAAAATCCTCAACAAAATACTAGCAGTCCGAATCCAACAACGCATTGAAAGGGTCATACACCATATCAAGTGGGATTTATCCCAAGGATGTAAGGATTTTCCAATATCCACAAATCAATCAGTGTGATATACCATGTAAAAGACTGGCATGTGGAGAAGTCAATATTTTCTATTGCCAAACTGGGCCAATGCATGGACTTTTATAGGATGGATTTCAGCTGAAGGTATAGCAGAGAAGAAGGTCTAGTTTTAACCTTATAAACTAGTAAATTTTTGTTCTATTATATTTTCAATATTATTCATTAAACTCTATGAGGTGGAGACTGAACTCCCCAGGTTGGTAGGTGCCCAATATGCTACTGGAGAAGAGTGGAGAAATAGCTCCAGAAAAAAGAAGAGGCTGAGCCAAAGTGAAAAAACATGCCCAGTTGTGGATGTGACTGGTGATGGAAGTAAAGTCCAATGCTGGAAAGAACAATATTGCACAGGAACCTGAAATGTTAGGTCCATGAATCAAGGTAAATTTGAAGTGGTCAAACAGGAGATGGCAAGAGTGAACATTGACGTTTTAGGAATCAGTGAACTAAAATGGATGCGAACAGGCGAATTTAATTCAGATGACCATTATATCTACTTTTGTGGGCAAGAATCCCTTAGAAGAAATAGAGTAGCCCTCAAAGTCAACAAAAGAGTACAAAATGCGGTATGTGTCTGTGTGTGTTAGTCGCTCAGTCGTGTCTGACTCTTTGCAATCCCATGGACTATATCTTGCCAGGCTCCACAATTCATGGAATTCTCCAAGAAAGAATACTGGAGTGGGTAGCCATGCCCTCCTCCAGGGGATCTTCCTGACCCAGGAATCGAACCCAGTCTCCTGCATTGCATACAGATTCTTTACCACTGAGCCACCAGGGAAGCCCCCCAAAATGCAGTACTTGATGCAATCTCATAACAACAGAATGATCTCTGTTTGTTTACAAGGTAAACCATTAAATATCACAGTAACCCAAGTCTGTGCCCCAACCACTGATGCTGAAGAAGCTGAAGTTGAACAGTTCTATGAAGATCTATAAAAACTTCTAGAATTAACACCAAAAAAAAGATGTCTTTTTCATCACAGGGGACTAGAATGCAAAAGTATCAAGTCAAGAGATATCTGGAGTAACAGGCAAGTTTGGCGTTGGAGTACAAAATGAACAAGGCACAGGCTAAGAGAGTTTGGCCAAGACAATACATTGGTCATAGCAGACATCTTCTTCCAACAACACAAGAGACAACTCTGCACATGGACATCACTAGATGGTCAATACCAAAATCAGATTGATTATATTCTTTGCAGCCAAAGATGGAGAAGCTCTATACAGTAAGCAAAAAATAAGACCAGGAGCTAACTGTGGCTCAGATCATTAACTGCTTATTGCAAAATTCAGACTCAAACTGAAGAAAGTAAGGAAAACCACTAGTCCATTCAGGTATGACCTGAATCAAATCCCTTACAATTATACAATGGAAGTGACAAATAGATTCAAGGGATTAGATCTGATAGACAGAATACCTGAAGAACTATGGACAGAGGCTCATAACATTGTACAGGAGGCAGTGATCAAAACTAATCCCAAGAAGAAATGCAAAAATTTGGGAGAATGGCATTGAAACATGTATAATATCATGTATGAAATGAGTCGCCAGTCCAGGTTCAATGCACGATACTGGATGCTTGGGGCTGGTGCACTGGGACGACCCAGAGGGAGGGTATGGGAAGGGAGGAGGGAGGAGGGTTCAGGATGGGGAACACAGGTATACCTGTGGCAGATTCATTTCAATATTTGGCAAAACTAATACAATATTGTAAAGTTTAAAAAAAAAAGACAAAATGATTGTCTGAGGAGACCTAAAAATAGCTGAGAAAGAAGAGAAGCTAAAGGCAGAGGAGAAAAGGAAAGATATAGTTTTCTGAATGAAGAGTTCCAAAGAATAGCAAGGAGAGATAAGAAAGCCTTCTTAAGTAATCAATGCAAAGAAATAGAGGAAAACAATAGAATGGGAAAGTCTAGAGATATATTCAAGAAAATTAGAGATACCAAGTGAACACTTCATGCAAAGATGGGCTCAGTAAAGGACAGAAATCGTATGGACCTAACAGAAGCAGAAGATATTAAGAAGAGGTGGCAAGAATACACAGAAGAACTATACAAAAAAGATCTTCATGACCCAGATAACTAGGATGGTGTGATCACTCACCTAGAGCCAGACATCCTGGAATGTGAAGTCAAGTGGACCTTAGGAAGCATCACTACGAACACATCTAGTGGAGGTGATGGAATTCCAACTGAGCTATTTCAAATCCTGAAGGATGATGCTGTGAAAGTGCTGCACTCAATATACTAGCAAATTTGAAAAGCTCAGCAGTGGTCACAGGACTGGAAAAAGTCAATTTTCATTCCATTGCCAAAGAAAGGTAAAGCAAAGGAATGCTCAAACTACCTCACAATTGCATTTATCTCACATGCTAGCAAAGTAATGCTCAAAATTAGCCAAGCCAGGCTTTAACAGTACATAAACTGAGAACTTCTAAATGTTCAAGCTGGATTTAGAAAAGGCAGAGGAACCAAAGATCAATGCCAGCATCCACTGGATCATAGAACAAGCAACAGAATTCTAGAAAAACATATACTTCTGCTTTATTGACTACACTAAAGCTTTTGACTGTGTGGATCACAACAAACTGTGGAAAATTCTTCAAGAGATGGGAATACCAGACCATCTTGCCTGCCTCTTGTGTGCAGGTCAAGAAACAACAGTTAGAATCAGGCATGGAACAATGGACCAGTTCCAAATTGGGAAAGGGGTATGTCAAGTCTATATTGTTACCCTAGTTATTTAACTTATATGCACATCATGCAAAATGCTGGGCTGGATGAGGCACAAGCTGGAATCAAGATTGCCAGGAGAAATATCAATAACCTTAGATATGCAGATGATACCACCCTTATGGTAGAAAGTGAAGAAGAACTAAAGAGCCTCTTGAAAGTGAAAGAAGAGACTGAAAACATTGGCTTAAAATTCAACATTCAAAAAATAAAGATCATAGCATCCAGTCCCATCACTTCACGGCAAATAGATGGGGAAGCAATGGAAACAGTGACAGAGTTTATTTTGGGGGGCTCTATAATCACTGCAGATGGTGACTGCAGCCATGGAATTAAAAGACACTTGCTCCTTGGAAGAAAAGTTATGACCAACCTAGACAGCATATTAAAGAGTAGAGACACTAATTTGCCACCAAACGTATGTAGACATAGTCAAAGCTATGGTTTTTCTAGTATTCATATATGGATGTGAGTATTGGACCATAAAGAAAGCTGAGCACCAAAGAATTGATGCTTTTGAACTGTGGTGTTGGGGAAGACTCTTGAGAGTCCCTTAGACTCCAAGGAGATCAAACCAGTCAATCCAAAGGGAAATCAATTCTGATTATTCATTGGAAGGACTGATGTTGAAGTTGAAGATCCAATACTTTGGCCACCTGATGTGAAGAACTGACCCAATGGAAAGACCCTGAAGCTGGGAACGACTGAAGGCAGGAGGAGAAGGGGACGACAGAGGATGAGATGGTTGGATGGCATCACCAACTCAATTGACATGAATTTGAGCAAGCTCTGGGAGCTGGTGATGGACAGGGAAGCCTGGTTGCTGCTCAAGCTCTGGGAGCTGGTGATGGACAGGGAAGCCTGGTTGCTGCTGTCCATGGTGTTGCAGAGTCGGACACGACTGAGCGACTAAACTGAACTGAACTGATGAGATGCGGATGGTGATCTTCTTCATGTAGGTGAGAAAATTAAGGTTGGAGATAAGATTATCTCTAGGGTTAGCTTTCCCAAGTTCACACAGCTAGTAAGTGTCAGATTGAGGCTTGAAACCTAGGCCACCTGAGTCCAGAGTTCCTATTCTCAGTTTACCATACTACCCTGAGAGGAGTTTAGATCAGATTACAACAGTGTTGGCCCTTTAAGAAGCTCTTGAAATTAGATCCCTCTTCCGTAGGCATTAAGCACATGTCTTACTAAGCCACACCTATTATTTTTGATTATTTAATAAATTACTTTCCTTACTCAGCTCAATAGAGAAACCTTTACTCTTAGCTATATTTTGTAGATAAGTTAGTATGCAACTGTGTAATTATTTCAGTGTATCATAATTTGACAGTATGTAGTGCTCATTCACTTCCTTCACTTCTTCTTGAAAGCTCCCTTTTAAACAATCTTTGTCTCGATACCATATGATATCACTTATATGTGGAATCTAAAATAGGACCCAAATGAACCTATCTATGAAACAGAAACAGACTCAGACGGAGAACAGACTTGTGGTTGCCAAGCAGGAGAGGGGATGGGAAAGAGATGGATTGGGAGTTTGGGGTTAGCCAATCCAAACTATTATATATAGAATGGATAAACAATAAGTTCCTACTGTATAGCAGAGGAAGTATATTTGGTGTGTGTGCATGTGTACTCAGTCATTTCAGTCATGTCCAACTTTTTTGACACTGGACAGCAACCCACCAGGCTCCTCTGTCTGTGGGATTTTCCAGGCAAGAATATTGAAGTGGGTTGCTGTGCACTCCTCCAAGGGATCTTCCTTTCCAGGGATTGAACCCACATCTCCTGCACTGCAGGCAAATTCTTTACTGCTGAGCCACCAGGAAAGCCCACTATATTCATAATGGAAAAGAATATGAAAAAGAATATATATGTATAACTGAGTCACATTGCTGTATAGCAGAAATTAACACCTCTCTTAGGAGAAGATTTAAAGTGAAGTGATTTTACAAATGGTCTGCTTATGCTGGTCAGTTCAGTTCAGTTCAGTTGCTCAATCGTGTCGGACTCTTTGTGACCCCATGAATTACAGCACGCCAGGCCTCCCTGTCCATCACCAACTCCCGGAGTTCACTCAGACTCACGTCCATCGAGTCAGTGATGCCATCCAGTCATCTCATCCTCTGTCGTCCCCTTCTCCTCCTGCCCCCAATCGCTCCCAGCACCAGAGTCTTTTCCAATGAGTCAACTCTTCACATGAGGTGGCCAAAGTACTGGAGTTTCAGCTTTAGCATCATTCCTTCCAAAGAAATCCCAGGGCTGATCTCCTTCAGAATGGACTGGTTGGATCTCCCTGCAGTCCAAGGGACTCTCAAGAGTCTTCTCCAACACCACAGTTCAAAAGCTTCAATTCTTTGGTGCTCAGCCTTCTTCACAGTCCAACTCTCACATCCATACATGACCACAGGAAAAACCATAGCCTTGACTAGACGAACCTTTGTTGGCAAAGTAATGTCTCTGCTTTTGAATATGCTATCTAGGTTGGTTATAACTTTCCTTCCAAGGAGTAAGCATCTTTTAATTTCATGGCTGCAATCACCATCTGCAGTGATCTTGGAGCCCCCCAAAATAAAATCTGACATCGTTTCCACTGTTTCCCCATCTATTTCCCATGAAGTAATGGGACCAGATGCCATGATCTTAGTTTTCTGAATGTTGAGCTTTAAGCCAACTTTTTCACTCTCCTCTTTCACTTTCATCAAGAGGCTTTTTAGTTCTTCTTCACTTTCTGCCATAAAGGTGGTGTCATCTACATATCTGAGGTTATTGATATTTCTCCCAGCAATCTTGATTCCAGCTTGTGTTTCTTCCAGCCCAGCATTTCTCATAATGTACTCTGCATATAAGTTAAATAAACAGGGTGACAATATACAGCCTTGACGTACTCCTTTTCCTATTTGGAACCAGTCTGTTGTTCCATGTCCAGTTCTAACTGTTGCTTCCTGACCTGCATGTAGGTTTCTCAAGAGGCAGGTCAGGTGGTCTGGTATTCCCATCTCTTGAAGAATTTTCCACAGTTTATTGTGATCCACACAGTCAAAGGCTTTGGCATAGTCAATAAAGCAGAAATAGATGTTTTTCTGGAACTCTCTTGCTTTTTCCATAATCCAGCGGATGTTTATGCTGCTACCTGGGACCAATTGTAGAGCCATGGCTGAAGAAGTTGGACTAATTGGGAAGGAATCAGCTCTCTTCTCTCAGGCTGAAGTACCTACAGCATATGTATGGCAAAACTTTCATATTCTGGGTCCACCTTTCTTTTTGTCCCAACTACGAAGAAACTATTAAACATCTTAGTTCTAAAATGGTTTTATTCTGAACCCTGAACAAAAGAAAATGATTTTTTTAATTTATTTTATTGAAGTATAGTTGATATACAATGTTGTGTTAATTTCTCCAGTTCTAGAGCATGCTGACTCAGTAATTGTGCGCATGGGCTCACTTACCCCTCAGTATGCAGGATCTTAGTTCCCCACAAGTGGTCAAATCTGCACCCCTACCAAGAATCTACCTGCAATGCAGGAGATTGAGGTTCAATTCCTGCGTTGGAAAGATCCCCTGCAGAAGGAAATGGCAACCCACTTCAGTATTCTTGCCTGGATAATCCCATGGACAGAGGAACCTGGCAGGCTACAGTCCATGGGGTCACAAGAGTTGGACACAACTCAGCAACTAAACCACCACCACCACATTGACAGGGGTATTTCTTTTCTTTCTTTCTTTCTTTTTTTTTTTTTTTTAACTACTAGCGCCACCTGGGAAGCCCCAAAAGTGTTAGTCACTCAGTTGTGTCTGACTCTTTGTGACCCCATTGACTGTAGCCTGCCAGGCTCCTCTGTCCATGAAATTCTCCAGGCAAGAATACTGGAGTGGGTACCCATTTTCTTCTCCAGAGGGAAGTCCCAGTGGTATATTAATTTATTCACCCATTTATAAGCCATATTCTCTTTTCTCCTAATAGGTTTTCTTTTTAAAAATATATTGTACAATAAGCCTCTGTTTAATTCTAGTCTTCCTGCCTTGTCAGAAGAGAAATTGGTCTCAATATTCCTAGGACTGAGGTCATCCCTAATGACACTCTAGGTACATATCCTAACTCTAGGTACATATCCTAACATATCCTAACAATCCTAAAAATTGTTCTATTCCTTCGTTGAGTATTTTACTGCCAGATTCTCCAAATTATCGAATCTGTTTTGATACATTAGCTTATCATTCTGCTTCACAATCACTACTTGCAGTCTTAATTCTTATCTGGACTCAAGGGATATTTTAGAAGAGGAGATCTTCCTGGAAGTTGAGACAAAGACTTTCTCCAGGCTTTTGCTATTTGGTCTTCTATTTGTTCATCTTTGGTGTCATTATTTTAAAGAGATTCCATTGTTCCTCAAGCTGTCTTCCTTGCTTTGATAAATTTACGGAATACCTTCCCATGCCTATTAGAAACCTCTATAAGATGCATTGCATATATTGTTTCTTTGGTTTATCTCATTTGAAGTTATCCAAAACCTGCCATATTTTGTGAGTTTATAGGTTTTCTTTTCTGGCTCTTTTTCTGCTTTCTGAAACATCTCCCTTCTTCTTCTCCCAACAGTTACATTTCTGACTCTGTCAACTAACCACTGAAGATGATTATAACCTCTCATATGTTTTCCCAGATTGCTATAAGTTGCTTTAAGAAAATATTCTCTTGGTTTCTCTCTTGTTTGTTACAGATTTTTCAAAAGCTAACTTTCATTTCTGTCCTAGGACACTTTCTAATATTAAAAGGACATGTAGTGGATTTTCATTTGCCCACAAGGCTGTGGAATTAAATTGCATGGTGGTCACTGCTAATGACTTTGCACCAGCTCACAGACCAAGTTTCATTCCCTGTCAGAGTCCAGTCTCGTACATTTCCCTGCTACACACACAGCCTCCTTCTCTACCTTTGCTGGGAAGCAGTAATTTCTCTTATCTAAAAATCTCCCTTCTAACCCTTGTCCCAGTGAGGCATTTTGCCAATCTATGATTGAGTAATTAAAGTCTCCCATTATTACTACCTGGCCTAATTCTGCAGCTTCCACAATCTCAATTAACATTTCTATCTTGGTTTCTTGGTCAGGTGGGCTGTAACATACCCCTATTATGACTTTTTAATTATGTGAGAATGGAATTTCTACCCACAGAGATTTTACAGAAGTTCCTTTTTCTGATAAGATTTTTATCCTACTGCTTTGTAGAACTATCTTTCACACAGCACTATTACAGAAATGTATTTATTTATATCTGTCCTCTTTGCTGGATGTATTTGAATCAGCTTATAAAAATATACACAAAGATAAAAAACACACAAAACATTAGTCAGCAAGAAAACAGGGGCAAGGTAAAATAAGGGTAGAAAGTAAGAGGTCGCCATATGAGTTCATGCAGCGTACATGCTGGGTACTTGTTAGAGTATGTCTCAGAGTGTCCTCATGGTCAACACAAAGAAGGAAATGGGATAAATTGCATGGTTTAGTGTTTTTAAGGTAGAAATAAACTGGTTGCTTAGGAAAGGCACAAAATTATCAGTACTTCTTTAGAGATTAAAATTAGCTCCTCTTGGTCCTGATAGCATGTTCATTAATATTCTTATAGTAGTACATTTTACCATTTAGCTTCCAGTGTTTCACAATGTAGAATGACTGCAGAAATGGCAATGAATAATTTGGTAAGTATAGTCCTACTCATGACTCCATTGAGCTTCTAGTAAGTATTGAGCAGTTATGGGCTCACGAGTGTCCTCCCTCACAAATGACTAGCCTGCAAATATTCCATGTGAGCAGTTAAATGCAGACTGCACGCTTTTACCATCCCAGGTGGTGCTTGTGGTAAAGAGTCTGCCTGGTAATGCAGGAGTCACAGGTTCAATCCCTGGGTTGGGAAGGTCCCCTGGAGGAGAAAATGGCAACCCACCCAGTATTCTTGTCTGGGAAATCCTATGGACAGAGGAGCCTGGCAGGCTACTGTCTATGGGGGTCACAAAGAGTCCAACACAACTGAACATGCACACACAAACAGGAGTTGATATTCTGTCATGACCATGGAAGAACACTGCTGGAACCTCAACTAAAAAGAAAACCAATACTTCTCCACATGGCATGCCCACAACTGAGGACAAGGCTTGTACTGAAGCCACTTGGAGTCAGAGCCAGTATTTGGGTGGGCAGGTGATCATGGCCACACCAGTTTGGCTCCTGAATGTCTCTAAGGGCATGTTGATAAATGCAGGTCTCAGACAGCAAAGCACCTCTAACTTTTAAAACAACATACTTTAAGGTCAATTATCCAAGATAAACTGGTGGCAAAGTATTTGTTCTATCAGTTTATTAAATCATTTCCAAAAATGTTAAACTACTAGGCCTGGAACCAATCCCTGATACGGGCTTTTTGCTTATGCATTTTAGTGACAGACCAATTAAATGATGAAAAATATCAAAATCAGTGGCTTTACTTTTGGAATAATTGATCTTGTTGTTCTACCTGTTAGTGGTTAGAAAGCAAGGGTAACAGTTTACAGAGTACATTTTCTGCACATAGGTTTTTGCTAATTTTCTCTTCCCTATAGTGGAGTGTTGGGTAGAGGATGGACAGGGCAACTATAGCCTCAAGTAATTAAAGTAAAAGTTAAAAATAAGATGCAGAATGCAAATGATTTACAGAATCAGGAAACTGATCTTCTCAAAGTCTCATGCAAGTATTAAATGCAGATTCAGTGTGTCTCTAACTAAGATCAATATGGGCATATCAGCCCATAACTAGATTTTGTTTGTTTTATCACAGAGTCAGAAAAGACCAAGGCAACTGAGATTCTAACTGAGGAAAGTGAAAGTCGCTCAGTCATGTCCAACTCTTTACAACCCCATGGACTATACAGTCTATGGAATTCTCCATGTCAGACTACTGGAGTGGGTAGCCTATCCCTTGTCCAGTGGATCTTCCCAACCCAGGAATCGAACCAGAGTCTCCTGCATTGCAGGCAGATTCTTTACCAGCTGAGCTACCAGGGAAGCTATAACTGATGACGATGTCACAAGGGTGCTTTTAAGTCTATAAATGGTTGATTATGAAGCAGACACCCCAAAAACACATCTGCTTCTTATAGAGAACACCAGATGGCAATGAGCTTGGGTGGAAACTATACACCGTAGAGGTCTAACTTGCTGATATAAAGGGTCGTACTTTTTAAGATATGAGATAAATGGGTTGTGCCACAAAAGATGGTAACAAGAAAACACACTAAAGCTGGAGACTCCCTTTAACATTGGACAGTTATTGAAATTAGACTTATCACTAGCAGGTGCTAAATATTTAGCCAAATATTTCTAACCCAGTCTATTACATAAGGAATAGTCCTAAATCTGTCATGCAGGCTACAAAATCAGGTTTACCCAAATGTTGGTTAAATAGTCCAGGTAAATTTAGTAGGGGTTGAAAAACATTTCTCAAAGTGCCATCAAAGAATAACTTCAAAACAACATCAAATGACAAAAAGCAGATAGTATAGTTGGAGAGAAAATCATTTCAAAGTCATCAGTATTGATACTTCATATATCACAAAGCTTGTGCTTGTGGCCCCCTTCTGTATCATTTCTTTAAAAAAATAACATTATTGAGGTATAATTCACACACATAATGTTCACTTTTTTAAAGCATACTATTCAATGGTTTTTAGGATATCTGCAAAGTTGTGTATTGTAATATTGTCTAATTTCAGCACACTTTCATCATCCCCAAAAGAAATCCCATACTCTTTAGAATTTATTCCCTATTTCCCCCTCCTTCAGCCTCCAGCAACAACCAATCTACTTTTTTCCTTTGTAGATTTGCCTACTTTGAATATTTCATATAAATGGGAGTGTTTTGTGTCCAATTTATTTCACTTCTCACATTGTTTTCAAGGTTCATCCCTGTTATATCATGTATCAAAATTATGGAAGAATAACATTCCATTATGGGGTTATGTTATATTTTATTAATTTGTCAACTAATGGGTATTTTGTTTTTATTTTTGTATTATGAGTAATGCTTCTGTGAACATTCATGTGCAAGTTTTTGTGTGGACATATGCTGACCTGTAAGCTGAAGCTGAAACTCCAATACTTTGGCCACCTGATGCAAAGAGCTGACTCATTGGAAAAGAACTTGAGGCTGGGAAAGATTGAAGGCAGGAGGAGAAGGGGATGACAGAGGACAAGATGGTTGGGTGACATCACCAAATCAATGGATATGAGGTTTAGCTAGCTCTTGGAGATGGTAAAGGATACAACTGAGCGACTGAACAACAATAACATTCAGGTCAAGAAGCAACAGTTAGGGGGTGATTCTAAGATGGCGGAGGAATAGGACAGGGAGACCACTTTCTCCCCCACAAATTCATCAAAAAAATTTGAACGCTGAGTAAATTCCACAAAACAACTTCTGAATGCTGGCAGAGGACATCAGGCACCCAGAAAAGCAGCCCATTGTCTTCGAAAGGAGGTAGGAAAAAATATAAAAGATAAAAAGAGATACAAAAGAGGTGGAGATGGAGATCTGTCCAGGGAAGGGAGTCTTAAAAAAAGAGAGGTTTCCAAACACCAGGAAACACTCTCACTGGCGAGTTTGTGGCCAGCCTTGGAACCTCAGAGGGCAACATAACTGGGAGGAAAAATAAATAAATAATTAAAACCCACAGATTACGTACCCGCGGAGAAGCAATCCAGACACCCGCATCCACCATTAGCAAGCAGTTTCTGGTCAGGGAGGCGCGGGCTGCATTGCTTAGAGTAAGGTGGCTCAGATGGTAAAGCACCTGCCGGCAATGTGGGAGACCCAGGTTCAATTCCTGGTTGGGAAGATACCCTGGAGAAGGAAATGGCAATCCACTCCAGCACTCTTGCCTGGAAAATCCCATGGGTGGAGGAGCCTGATAGGCTACAGTCCAGGGGGTCGCAAAGAGTCGGACACGACTGAACTACTAGCTAGCTACTAAGGACTGGCCCTGAATGCCCCAAGGGCAATCTGAGGGAACTAACTTGAGATAGCAAACCAGACTGTAGGATAGCTACCCTGAGAAAAGCCCTAACATAAGATAACGCCAGGCCCGCTCACAGAACAAAGGACTGACTAGAGCTAGCTGGCTGCGGACCGGTCCATCCCCCACTGGAGACAGGCAGCCAGAGCCAGAAGGGAGCAATCACGGCCCCAGAGAGGCCTCATCTACCAAACCGCTAGCAGGCTTCGCTGCTAACCAAGACTTCTTGGGATTCTGGACGGTGGTCATCCGCCTGAGAAGGTGCACTGGCTGTACATCCAGAAAACCGAGCAGCAGGGATGGGGAGGCGGTGATAAGTCGCAGCGACCACGCTCGCCAAGCACCTGGTCACCTGAGCTGCTCGGACCTGGGAAGGGCACAAAACGCAGGCCCAACCGAGTCTGCGCCTTTGTGGAGAACCTGAGTACCTGAACCTGAGTGGCTTAGACCTGGGAAGTGCATGCAACACAGGGCCGGCTTCAGACAGTTCCCGGCAGAGCAACCTAGAGCCTAAGCAGTGTAGACAGGGAAAGCACACACGCTGTGAGTAGGGGCAAACCCAGTGTGGCTGAGACACGGCGAACACACGCCAGTGTTATTTGTTTGCAGTGTTCCTGCCTCCCCACAGCAGGACTGAACAAGTGAGCCTTAGAAAGTGTCCACCACCACCCCCTTGTGTCAGGGCAGAAATTAGATACTGAAGAGACCAGCAAACAGAAAAAGCTAAAACAGAAGGAACCGCCTTGGAAGTGACAGATGGAGAAGTCTTGAGGCTACTGTAAGAATAAGACTGAAAACCAGAGGCAGAAGGCTTAAGTCCAAATCCTGAGAACACCAGAGAACTGACTCCAGGGAACATTAATCAATAGGAGCTCATCAAACGCCTCCATACCTACACTGAAAGCAAGCACCACCAAAGGGCCAACAAGCTCCAGAGCAAGATATACCATGCAAATTCTCCAGCAACACAGAAACATAGCCCTGAGCTTCAATATACAGGCTGCTCAAAGTCACTCCAAATCCATTGACATCTCATAGCTCATTACTGGACACTTCATTGCACTCCAGAGAGAAGAAATCCAGCTCCATCCACCAGAACACCGACACAAACTTCCCTAACCAGGATACCTTGAGAAGCCGCCCATCCAACCCCACCCACAGCGATGAAACTCCACAATAAAGAGAACTCCACAAACTGCCAGAATACAGAAAGGCCACGCCAAACAGAGCAATATAAAAAATATGAAGAGGCAGAGAACTACCCAGCAGGTAAAGGAACAGGATAAATGCCCACCAAACCAAACAAAAGAGGAAGAGATAGGGAATCTACCTGAAAAGAATTCCAAATAATGATAGTGAAAATGATAGAAAATCTTGAAAACAAAATGGAGTTACAGATAAATAGCCTGGAGACAAGGATTGAGAAGATGCAAGAAAGGTTTAACAAGGACCTAGAAGAAATAAAAAAGAGTCAATGTATAATGAATAATGTAATAAATGAGATCAAAAACACTCTGTAGGGAACCAACAGTAGAGTAACGGAGGCAGAAGATAGGATAAGTAAGGTAGAAGATAGAATGGTAGAAATAAATGAAACAGAGAGGAAAAAAGAAAAATGAATTAAAAGAAATGAGGACAATCTCAGAGACCTCTGGGACAATGTTAAATGCTCCAACATTCGAATCATAGGAGTCCCAGAAGAAGACAACAAAAAGAAAGACCATGAGAAAATACTTGAGGAGATAATAGTTGAAAATTTCCCTAAAATGGGGAAGGAAATAATCACCCAAGTCCAAGAGACCCAAGATAAACCCAAGGTGAAACAGCTCAGTCCAGTCCAGTTCAGTCGCTCAGTCGTGTCTGACTCTTTGCAACCCCATGAATTGCAGCACGCCAGGCGTCCCTGTCCATCACCAACTCCCGGAGTTCACTCACACTCACGTCCATTGAGTCAGTGATGCCATCCAGCCATCTCATCCTCTGTCGTCCTCTTCTCCTCCTGCCCTCAATCCCTCCCAGCATCAGAGTCTTTTCCAATGAGTCAACTATTCGCATCAGGTGGCTAAAGTATTGAAGTTTCAGCTTCAATATCAGTCCTTGCAATGAACACCCAGGACTGATCTCCTTTAGAATGGACTGGTTGGACCTCCTTGCAGTCCAAGGGACTCTCAAGAGTCTTCTCCAACACCACAGTTCAAAAGCATCAACTCCTCAGTGCTCAGCTTTCTTCACAGTCCAACTCTCACATCCATACATGACCACTGGAAAAACCATAGCCTTGACTAGACGAACCTTTGTTGGCAAAGTAATGTCTCTGCTTTTGACCCATGAAATGGAGTAGCCATCATAGTCAACAAAAGAGTCTGAAATGCAGTACTTGGATGCAATCTCAAAAACGACAGAATGATCTCTGTTTATTTCCAAGGCAAACCATTCAATATCACAGTAATCCAAGTCTATGCCCCAACCAGTAAGAAGCTGAAGTTGAACGGTTCTATGAAGACCTACAAGACCTTTTAGAACTAACACCCAAAAAAGATGTCCTTTTCATTATAGGGGACTGGAATGGTTGTTGTTGCTGTTGTTAAATCGTAACTGTGTTCAACTGTTTTCAAGTTTTTCCACATTCTTGCCAACAACTGTTAATATCCATATTTTTTGGTATAGCCATCTTTGTGGGTATCTCATTGTGATCTTGATTTCCATTTATTTAATGATCAATGAAAGGTGGTACTAGTGGTAAAGAATCCTCCTGCCATTGCAAGTAGACATAAGAGATGCAAGTTCAATCCCTGGGTTGGAAAGATCCCCTGGAGAAGAGCATGGCAACCCACTCCAGTATTCTTGCCTGGAGAATCCCATGAACAGAGGAGCCTGGCAGGCTGCAGTTCTTGGGGTTGCAGAAAGTCAGACATGGCTGAAGCGACCTAAGCATGCAATGATTAATGATGCTAAACTTTTTTCATATGTTCATTGACTACTAGCACATGATCCTTGAAGAAATTCTACTTGACTCCTTTGTCCATATTAAAAATTGGGTTGTCTCTTTGTTGAGTTGTAAGATTTCTTTGTATATTCTGGATAAAAGTCCTTTATTTAGCATATGGCTTGTAAAATTTTGCTATTATTTCATGAGGTGTATTTTACTTTCTTAATGGTGTTCTTTGAAGCACAGTTTTAATTTTGATGACGTCCAATTTATCTTTTTTTCCCCCCTTTTGTTGCATTTTGCTTTTGGTGTCATATCTAAAATACTACTGCCTAATTCAAAGTCATGATGGTTTATTTCTATTTTCTTCTAAGAGCTTTATAATTTTAGTTTTTAATTTAAGCCTCTGACCCATTTTGAATTAAAATTTATATATGATGTGGGGTAGGGGCTCAACTTTATTCTTGTGCATTAGATATCCAGCTGTCCTGGCACCATTTCTTCAAAGATTGTTTTTCCCCACTGAACTATCTAGCAACCTTGTTAAAAATCAGTTGACTTGACTGTAATTGTAAGTTTTTGTTTCTGGACTCTCAGTTGAATTCCATTGATCTATTTCCTTATGTCAGTAATACCTCATTCATTATCTTGATTACTGTAGCTTCATAGTAAGCTTTTTTTTGAACCTCAAGTTTTAATATTATTTTATTTGTGTTCTTTTTTGTTTGTCCCATAAGTTTTACAACTATTTCGACTATTTTTAAAGAGCAGTTTTAGGTTCAAAGCAAAACTGAGGGGAAGGTCAGGTATTTCCATATATGCTCTGACCCCACACATGCACAACCTCCTCGATTATCAACATCCCCCACTAGAGTATATCTGTTACAATTGATGAATTTACTCTGGCATATCATAATCATTCAAGATCCATAGTTCATATTACTTTCAGTATTATAAGTACTTTCAGTTCGCTTCAAGAATTGTGTATTTTATGGGTTTGGTTAAATGTATATTGACATGCATCCACCATTAGGGTGTCATACCGAGTATTTTCATTGTCCCCAAAGTCTTCAGTGCTCTGCCTATTAATCCCTCTCCAACCTTCAACCCCTGGCAGCCACTAATCTTCTTACTGTCACTATTGGTTTTTCTTTTCCCGAATGTCATGTAGCTTGTATCATACATAGCTTTTTCAGATTGGTTTCTTTCACTCAGTGATATGCATTTATAAGTTCCTCCATGTCTTTTTATGGCTTGATGGCTCATTTCTTTTTAGTTATGAATAATATTCTATTGTTTATATACACAGTTTATTTATTCCCTTTCCTACTAAAGGATATTTTGTTTGCTTTCTATGTGTGACAATTATGAATAAAGCTACTATAAATTTTCATGTGCAGGATTTTGTGTGAAAATAACTTTTAATTCCTTTGGATGAATACCAAGGAGTGAAGTTGTTGAATCATATGGTATGAGTATGTTTAGTTTTGAAAGAAACTGCTGAACTGTCTTCCAACATGGCTGTAACATTTTGTATTCCTACCAAATGAATGAAAGTTCTTGTTCCACATACTTGTCAGCATTTGGTGTTATTAATATTTTGGATTTTGGTCATCCTAATAGGTGACTTTTCAAGATTGTTTTAGCCATTCTGGATTCTTAGCATTTTTTTACATGAATATTAAGATTAATTTGTCAGTTTCTACTACTGATAGATTTTCTCCATTTTTGTTTATCTGGAAATAGCTTAATTTTTTCTTAACTTTTTAAGAATAATTTCACTGAATATAGAATTTTGGTTGTCAGTCTTTTTTCTTTCAGCACTTTGAATATGTCATCCCACTAGATTCTGGTACCTGTGTTTCTGATGAGAAGTCAGCTGTTAATATTACTGTGAATCCCATGTATGTGGTAATCACTTTCTTCTTGCTGTTTTCAAGATTATCTCTATTTTTAGCTTTTGACAATGATGCGTCCAGGTGTGGGTCAATTTTATTCTACTTGAAGTGTATTGAACATTTTGAATGTGCAGATTAATAGTTTCCATCAAATTTTACAAAGTTTTAGGCCATTACTTCTTCAAATACTTCTTATGTTCTTCCTTCTCTCATCTCCTTCTGAAATTCCCATGTGTTCGTGTGATGGCATGCCTGATGGTGTCCCTGAAGTCTCTGAGCCTCTATTTATTTATGTCATTCTTTTCATTGTTATTTCCCAGACTGGATATTCTTAATTGACCTGCCTTCAGTTTACTATTTTTTTCTTCTGTGGTCTCATATCTGCTGTTGAGCCCCTCTGAAGTGAAGTGAAGAAGTGAAGTGAAGTCGCTCAGTCATGTCCGACTATTTGTGACCCCATGGACTGTAGCCTACCAGGCTCCTCCCTCCATGGGCTTCTCCAGGCAAGAGTACTGGAGTGGGTTGCCATTTCCTTCTCCAGGGGATCTTCCTGAACAGGGATCGAACCCGGCTCTCCCGCATTCCAGGTAGACGCTTTAACCTCTGAGCCCCCAGGGAGCCCCTCTATTAAAGTTTAAAATTTTAGTTATTGTACTTTTCAACTCTAGAATTTCTATTTGACTCTTTTTTTAAAGATAAATTCTATCTTCTAGTTGATATTCTCTATTTGGTGAAACGTCATTATTATTATATTTTCTTTAATTTTTAGACATAATTCATAATTCTAAAATTCATCATTTTAGACAAAATTCTTTAGACATAATTTTCTTTAGGTATTTGAACATATTCATGCTGACTGAACTGACTGATGCTAGTTGATTTAAAAATCCTTGCCTGGAAAATCCAACTTCTAGTTGTCCTTAGAGATAGTTTCTATTGATTGTTTGCCCAATCCCATGCCCACTCCTAGCCATAGTTTCAAGTTTCTTTGCAGGTCTTGTACATCTTTTATGGAAAACTGGACATTTTAAATAATATAAAGTGTCAACTCTGAAAATCAGACTCTACTCTTACCCGGGTTTTATTGTTATTATTGTTGTTGCTATTTATTTAGTGATTTGCCTTGGCTAATTCTGAAAGTCTGTGTTCTTTCCTGTTCAAAGTCATCAGTTTGTTTACTTGGCAGGTAATAATTAGACAGAGATTTCCTTAAATACCTTGAATCAATAAATCTCTTAGCCATTGCTAAGGGGTTCTTTATATGTGTTGAGCATGCTTTCAATACTTCAGTGAAGTTAGAATTTGTATGGACCCTGAAGTTAGCCAAAGGTGAGAATTTAGGGCCTCGGATTTTTCCTGAACTTCCACACAGCCCTATGCATGCAAACAGCCCTGTGCATGCAGGACAACCACATGTATCTGTGATGTTAAACAATGGCAGCTGTTATTTTGACAAGTGCCCTGTGGGTAGGACTGTTCACACAGTGTGAATTCTGATTCAAGAAAAATAAAGACAAGCCCTGAGAATGGAAGTTTTCAACAAACTGTTAAGAGAAGTCTAATAGTGACAGTTCTCTGGGGAAGGGACTGTTGGAAGCTCCAAACCAATTTGTGTACTTCCCCAGGGGCTGCTATGCTAGACTACTGGTTCTCACAGCTCTGTATTTGTGAGGCTATTAGCTTTCATAGCTACCACAGAGCTGGGGAGAGAGGCATGGGAGTAGTTAAAACATTATGAGGTTTGCTGTTCTTACAGAGATTCAGTCATTGAGTCTTGAATTAATATTCCTCAGATTGTTGCAAGCCTGTAGTTAATTTTCAGAATTCTTGAAAAGTTGATTTGATTTTGACAGTTTTTGCCAGTGTTCTCATTGCTTTTATAGAGCAGATTTTTGGACGTCTCTACTCCAGCCTCCTTGAGGTCAAGTCCTATATCATTCCCTTTTGCTGTAGTCCATCAACATTACAATTAACCAAGCACATTGTTGACTGAAATAATTTCAAGAATAATCCCCTACTTTTTAAAAATTTTTCTTGTAGTACATACAATTTTTAAAGCTACCTCTCTTTCTCTCAGGCTTACAAAGAGGTCAATGGAGTGTCAAAGGAGTATTAAAGGTCATAGATATTTGGAGAAACATGTGCTTAAATGGTGATAGAAAACAGTAAGATTTTAACACACCAGAAAGGTAGTCACTCTGGTTAAAAGGGGGAAATTGTAAGAAAAAATAGGTTTATAAGCCCTTCTTTATTTTGAATACTTTTGTCAAGTGGTTGCTGCATTATGAAATGAAATGAATTTTAAGACAAATTATTGACTGTCTAAACACTTGGCATGAAATCAGTGAAAGAGTAGCTTCAGGACTTTACTCTCTAAATAACTTGCAGACTAAAAGAATTTGTAAAATATATAAGCATGCACTCAACAGAGTGGAAAGGCAACCCATCAAATGGAAGAAAATGTTTGGAAATCACAATTATAGTAAGAGATTAATAGAGAATATATACAAAAATTCCTATAACTCAGCAACAACAATAACGATGACAACAACAAAAACAGCTTGGTTAAAATATTGGCAATAGACTTGAATAGACATTTGTCCAAAGAAGATATACAAATGTGCAAAAAATATGTACAAAGATGCTTAACATTATTAATTATTAGGGAAATGCAAAGCAAAACCACAGTGAGATATCCCCTCACACTCCTAGGATGGCTGCTGTTATAAATTAAATCATGTCCTCTTCCCCAAATTTAGATTGGAGCCCTAATCCCCGTCCCCTAGTACCTTAGAATGTGATTGTATTGGGGACAAGGCCTTTAATAAGGTAACTAAGGTTAACCAAGTTCTTAAATATGAAGCATTAATCCAACAGGACTTGTGTCCTTATAAGAAGAGGAAGAGACACCAGCGATGCACACATACAGAGAAAGTCATGTGAGGACATAGCAGAAATGTGACCATTTGCAAGCCAAGGAAAGAATCCTCAAGAGAAACTAAATCTGCTGAGATCTTAATCTTGGACTTCCAGTCCCCAAAATTTTGAAAAAATAAACTTTTGCTGGTAGAGTTACCCAGTCTTTGGAATTATGGAACTATGTTACAGCCAGGTGGTGCAGTGGTAAAGAATCTGCCTGTCAAAGCAGGAGACATAGGAGATGAGGGTTTGATCCCTGAGTTAGGAAGATTCCCCTGGAGAAGGAAATGGCAACCCACTCCAGTATTCTTGCCTGGAAATTCCATGGACAGAGTAGCCTTGTGGGCTGTAGTTCATGGGGTCACAAAGAGGTGGGCATGACTGAGTGACTGAGAATGAGCAAACTAATGTAGCTGCTATCAAAAACAAGGTTAAGTGCTAAGCTGCTTCAGTCATGTCTGACTCTTTGCGACCCCATGGACTGTAGTCCACCAGACTCCTCTGTCCATGGGATTCTCCAGACAAGAATACTGGAGTGGGTAGCCATTTCCTACTCCAGGGGGACTTCCCAACCCATGGATTGAACCCTGGCCTTTTAAGTCTCCTGCTTTGGCAGGCAGGTTCTTTACCACTAGCACCACCTGGAAGCCAAAAGTCACCAAAAATAACAAGTGTTGGTGAAGATATAAAGAAACTGAAGCACTGTTTATATGAATGAAAAGTGTTGCAGCCACTACCACTATGGAAAACAGTCTGGTGTTTCCTCAAACCGCCCCCGCCCCAGAATTTCCAAATGATCCAACAATTCCACTTTTCAGCATATTCCCAAAAGAACTGAAAATTGAAAACAGAGTCTCAAAGAGATACTTGTACACCTGTTCATAGCAGCATTATTTGCAATAGCCAAAATGTGGAAGCAACCCAAGTGTCCATCAAAGGATTAATGGATAAACAAAATGTGATATACATGTACAATGAAATTTGATTCATACTTAAAAAGAAAGGAAATTTTGACACAAGCTAAAACTTGGATGAACCTTGAGGACACTATGCTGAGTGAAATAAACCAGACACAAAATACAAATACTATATTATTCTACTATACGAGGTACCTAGAGTAGTCAAACTCATAGAGATAGAAAGTAGAGTAGTGGTTGCCAGAGGCTGGCAGGAGGTTTCTTTTACAATATGGAAAGAGTTTTGGAGTTTGGTTACAGCTTATGACCCAGCAATCCCCCTGCTGGGCATACACACCGAGGAAACCAGAATTGAAAGAGACACGTGTACCCCAATGTTCATTGCAGCACTGTTTATAATAGCCAGGACATGGAAGCAACCTAGATGTTCATCAGCAAATGAATGGACAAGAAAGGTGTGGTACACATACACAATGGGATATTACTCAGCCACTAAAAACAGTACATTTGAATCAGTTCTAATGAGGTGGATGAAACTGGAGCCTATTATACAGAATGAAGTAAGCCAGAAAGAAAAACACCAATACAGTATACTAACACATATATATGGAATTTAGAAAGACGGTAATGATAATCCTGTATGCGAGACAGCAAAAGAGACACAGATGTATAGAACAGTTTTTTGGACTCTGTGGGAGTGGGAGAGGGTGGGATGATTTGGGAGAATGGCATTGAAACATGTATAATATCATATAAGAAATGAATCGCCAGTCCAGGTTTGATGCAGGATACAGGGTGCTCGGGGCTGGTGCACTGGGATGACCCAGAGGGATGGTACGGGGTGGGAGGAGGGACGGGGGTTCAGGATGGGGAACACCTGTACACCTGTGGTGGATTCATGTTGATGTGTTGCAAAACCAATACAATATTATAAAGTAATTAGCCTCCAATTAAAATAAATAAATTTAAATTTAAAAAATAAAATAAAAAAGAATGTGAATGTGCTTGATTAACACTACTGAACTGCATGTTTTAAAATGATTAAGATGATCAGTTTTATGTTGCATGTGGGTATAATAATGATGAAGTGTAGAGATTTAAGGGAGGAACTTCTACATTGGGGTGCATGGGTTCATACGCACTGAGTAGTAGAGCTTTTTAGCAGCAGGGAAATGACATAAGATAAAGGCAGACTGTTCTGAGGAAAGTGTTGGGTTTGGATGTTCCCAGCTGGTGCCACAAGTCAAGGAAGTAAAAGGCCTGATTCTGGACAAGGTGGGCACTGTTTTACAAATTGATCATTTCTGTTGTGATATTACTTTTGTCACTTGGGAAAAATACATAAGAAGGTGAGACAACGTGAACCCCCATCCAGGCAGAAAGGGCGAGCATTAATGAAAATTCTTTCATAAGACTCATCCTTTCAGCTAGAGTCTAATTACATGAGTTTATTGATCACACACATTCTGCTATCCACATCTACTCATTTGCACACTTCAAATGAAGAGAGTAGCCAGGGAACTCTGTCCAGGGCAATGAGAAAACCACTGCCATGACACTCAGATAACATCTCACACTTGTCATTGGGAGTCTTCTGCCATCTGTCCAAGGGAACAATCTGACAGAGCACACAGGATGAAATTTTGCTAGCTTCTGTCTTTAGATAAGGACGCTATCACTGGCTGAACATATTTTATGTATAACCTACCAGCTGCAAAGACCACTCAAGCATTATGTTTAAATATATTTGATAGTATCTTGGATTCCTGTTAACTCTTGCCAGTGTGTCTGGGCTTTAAAAATCGTATAATAATATTCAATAGCTGCTCAGATTAAAAACAAAAACATATATGATCAATGAATGTTTCATAGGGGTAGGGAGGAACTTGTATGTTGAGCAGGAAGATGGGGATAGAAATGGATGGTGTTTGTGCACAGAGACTAGTAAGGGAACATAGTATAATTCATCTCTTTTCTCTGACTCCTGATTCCAAATGGGACCAGATATGGGGATGCCTTGTAACACATACCCTGGTGGCTCGGAGGGTAAAGCGTCTGCCTGCAGTGCGGGAGAGCCAGGTTCAATCCCTGGGTTGGGAAGATCCCCTGGAGAAGGAAATGGCAACCCACTCCAGTACTTTTGCCTGGAAAATTCCATGGACTGAGGATCCTGGTAGTCTATAGTCCATGGGGTCACAAAGAGTTGACTGGGGATGCCTCAGTATTACAAAGCTTTTCTTTCCTCTGTAGCTCATCTAAACTCTCACTCTGGTTGATTTCAAGAGTAATTCTCATAGTTTAGACTACTTTGAATTAGGCCAGTTTCAGTGTTTAGAAACCTTAAAATTTAAATTCAGGCTTATTTGTAATAATAAGCTTATTCTGGCTTCTTGTTATAGTCAAGAATTTGTACAAATTAATGGTAAATTTTATGTCACATGTTGTTGTTTAGTCGCTAAGTTATGTCCAACTCTTTTGCCATCCCATGGACTGTAGCCCTCCAGGCTCCTCAGTCCTCGGGATTTCCCAGGCAAGGATACTGGAGTGGTTTGTCATTTCGTTCTCCAGGGGATCTTCGTGACCCAGGGATTGAACCCACATCTCCCGCATTGGCAGGCAGATTCTCTACCACTGAGCCACCTGGGAAGCCCTATACATCTCAATCTAAAGCCTTGGAAATGTGAGGATCCTCCAAAAGCAATAGCATAGTATAACTTTGTCCTGAAATCACCTTGGATACTTTATCAATAATAATAACAGTGAAAGAATGATTCTTCACCATTGGTGTGGTGTTTTTTCCCTTTCATGCCCCAAACACATGTGTATTTGCTAGCAATAAGAAAATTCTTTAATATCACTGTAGCAGTTATTAAAATGAGGAAATCTAACACTGATACAACGTTATTATATAATTCATAGCCTATATTCAAATTTAATCAGTTGACCCCAAATGTCCTTTTTGTTCAAAAATTTTCCTATGAGGTTTTTTTCCTGGTTCAGATATTTTTCATGTCTTTTAAGATCCCTTTTACATGGAACAGCTCCTTTTCTTGATAAATTTTTGCAGAGTACAGTTAGTTTTGCAGAGTATCCCTCAATTTGATTGTGTCTATTTCCTCATGATCAGATTCAGATTTTTCATCTTGGGCAAGAAGGCTATAGACATGAGGCTGAATCCTTCTCAGTGCATTATATTAGGAAATACATGATTTCAGTTTGTTCCAATATTGTGAGTGTTAGCCTTGATCACCTTATTTGGGTTATGTCTCCCAGGTTTCCCTACTTAAAATTGCTATTCCCCTTTTGCAAATGATATATAATTTATGGGGAGGTAGTCAGCAATTATGTGAGTATCTCATCAAACTTTCACCTAGTACTATTTGTATTTTTATGTATGTTGTAGGTCAGTTATGTTTCTCAATCTTGTAGAAGTGGCCCTCTGTAGGAGACATCCTATGCACCTTAGCAGTCCACTTCCCTCACATCACCCAAGGGCCAGGAGTCGACTGGTCCCAGGGTAGGGTTTGCCCTGCATTTGCAAACTCTGCAGGCTATAGGATCTTAGTTTTCTTGCTTCTGGTGTTTGCCCCCTGGTGAGTGAGGCTGATCTAGAGGTTTGTACAGGCATCTGGGGGAAGGGGCCAGTGCCTGCCCACTGGTGGGTAGAGCTTGGTCTTGGCCCTCTGGTGGACAGGGTCATGTCTAGAGGTGGCTATGGGCTCAGGAAGTCCTTAGGCGACCTGTCTGCTGATGGGTGAGGTTGTGTCCTTGCTTAGTTAGTTACTTGACCTGAGACATCCCAGCACTGGGGTCTTCAGGCTGTTGGGTGGGGTGAGAGATCTTGGTCCCAGTGGCCCAAAATATTGGCTCTTTCTGAAGTCATGTCCTAGGCATTCAGCAAAGTCTTTTCACTGGCTGGTCAGAACTTGAACAACTCCCAGCCTTAAGTGTGTTCTGGGAATTGTTCAGCTTTCAGCTCCCTAGTAGTGTTTTTCTCAGCCTCATAGTTGTTGTTGCTGTTCAATCGCTAAGTTATGTTTGATTCTTTGCAATCCCAAGCACTCAGCATGCCAGTCCTGCAGCACTCCCCTGTCCTTCACGATTTCCCAGAGTTTGTTCATACAGTTTTACCTTATATTACAGCTTAGTGTTAAATAGCAATCAAGGGAACCCACTGTGGTGATTCTGGAGTTCTTCATTTTTTTATTTCTCACCTCTCCAGTACTATGCCTCACACATTCCTAACGCCTTAGTCCTTTACAAATTCAATCTTTGTATTCTCAACTCAGCAATCACTGCGGTCTGCTATGTTTTCCATCCCTGAACCACAGTCTAGAAAGTGCTTACAAGGTGAACATAGAGTTCACATTGTGTCTTTTCTTTTTTTTCAGGGATTAGAGTCCTGCAAAGTCAGAAACAATTTTTATTTGTTTTGTTAAGTTTTTTACTACAAGAGGTATTGTACTGATTAAACTATCATGTTCAGAAGCAGAAGAGTATATGAGGGATTTTTATTATAAAATTAATTTCTTTAATAGAATTATATCTATTCAGATTTCTTATTTATTTTTATGCCAGTTTTGAGAATAGTAGCTTCCTAAGTGATATTTTTATATCTGATTTTTTTCCCTAATTCAGATTTTCCTTAATATCAATTCCAGACTATTCCTCTGAAAGCTTGGTTTTCATTTGCTGTTGCCAAAACCTTCAATGTCTTCCCTTTGCTCTCAGTATATTCTTCTATTTCCTCAGTTAAGATTCTATACTTTCTATAATCTGGTCCTAAACACTGAGTTAATTACTACCCTGTTTAGATGCTTTTAAGAAAATGTTTAAGTACTAACGAACCTGTCAGAATCATATCAATAAACACTTCTTTCTCTGTATTTCAGTACCTTTTTAAACATGCATAAATGTTCAATGTATCATGTACCTAGTGTACCTCTTTTAGCAAGAGGTTTCTTTATAGAAACCTAGTGCCTTGTGGAATATGTGGACATGGTAGGTATTCCATGATTAATTTTCTTTCTTTGAGAGAGGGGATCCTGGACCCTAGAAAACATTAAAATGTTTATAAGAAGGAAGGGGTATTGGTAAGATTAGAATAGAATGGAAGATATAGCAGCAGACAACAGCTGAAGATACACCATTGTCCCTTCAAGGTTTTTCCAAAGGAAAATTCATTTTTCAGGCTGTGCTTCTCTAGTGGTGCATTGTTTAAAGCCATCATACTGTGAGTTGGACAGTTGAGGAGGGTGAAGAAACTAATAATTTTAAGATCACTTACAGTCTAGTTGGGAATCTAAACACACACAAATAAACATGAATGTGCCATTTATTTTGTTCAACCCCCTTTCCTCCACCTCTTCCTCTTCTCAAATGTTCCTTTTAATTTTGGTGGAGTGTTGAGTTAAATATCATCTACCTGACAAATCAAGACCATTTATCTTAGACACTGAAAGAATAATGAGAAAGTTATTTAACCTTTCATAAGAAGGTTTTGCATAGAAAAAGAGTCATCTTACTTAATATGGTAACTTTTCACTAAATTTAATAAATTGGTTTATAGTCTCAATAATTTAGGAAACTTCAGCGACATCATCCAAATCATTATAAAAAAAAAGGCATTTTAGTGTTTTGTTGACTGAGTGTCATGAGCTATATGATTTAAAACTCATACATCACATTCAATAACATGCAAGTGAAGTGTTAATCAATTTTGTGTAAATTTACTTGGACGGTGGGCACATATCATGTCTTGGAGACTCTGGGATGAGGAGTGGCCCTACTCGCGGAATGAAAGAAAACCGAAATTTTGTTGTTGGCCCAAGTCAGTCTTTATGAATAGCTGTTTAAATTAAGCCATCTGCACAAATGCGATACTCTCTTCTATAGCCACTACTGTCCTAAAGAGGATTAGGCGAGAAGCAGGGCAGTGCTATTTGAACTTAATCCTTTTTAAGTCAGAGACCTCAGTAAGCCAGGAGCCCAGGTCAACCTGGAGCCAGGAGTGAGGCTAAGATGGAAGGATAATAATGTTTTTTATTTGTTATCTAATCATATGCCAACCAACTTTGATATACACCTTCTTTCCTGTTAGATTATCAATACTGAGAGCTCAGGAAAGAAGTCAAGGCCATGTACGGAGATGTCCACTAACTACTCATAGACATAGTTGCTCAGTCGTATCAACTGTTTGCAACCCATGGACTGTAGCCCATCAGGTTCTTCTGTCCATGGGATTATCCAGGCAAGAATACTGGAGTGGGTTGCCATGCCCTCCTCCAGGGGATCTTTTCAACCCAGGGATCAAACCCAGGTCTCCTGCATTGCAGGCAGATTCTTTACCATCTGAGCCACCAGGGAAGCCCAAGAATACTGGAATGAGTAGCCTATCCCTTCTCCAGGGTATCCTCCTGACCCAGGAATTGAACCAGGGTCTCCTGCATTGTAGGCAGATTCTTCACCTGCTGAACTACCAGGGAAGACAATTTAGAGCTATCTAAAGTAGTGTTTTTGTTCAGTGGGTGTGGATGAAGCTTTTGAGACTCATACTTGCTGTCTTTTTACACTAAGACTCTCACATAAGCATCCTCACACAACTTCTTTGAAAACAATGATGAATTTAATCAAAAAACTTAATCTTTGGTAATTGACTCTGTGGAGGTTGACTTTAAGCAGATTTTAAAAATAATCAATGAGTGCTTGAACCAGGATGTTGAGTTTTATTTATTTGGTAAAATAGTGTGCACTATATGTATGTAGAGTGCTAGAACAATATCCATCTTTGCAGATATTTCATGGCAATCCAAACAAATAATGAGCAAAGGGATCAACACTATTTTTTTGGACCCTTGGAGTCAAAGGTAACTTTTAATTTTTAGTTCTTAAGTATTAAACTTGGCATAACTCCTTGATAATAAAACCTGATTAGTTGTTATCACAAATATGTATGTTTGAACTTGGAAATACCATGTCTCATAAAGGGACTCAGAGAAAGGGAATATATATAAATCACTGAGCAGGTCACCTAGTCTAGATCATTCATCAAAAAAATGTATCGAGGGCCTCATGTGTTCCAGACACGGAAATTAAAGCAGAAAACAGGTTTCTGCCTTTGGGATTTGGGGCATAAGAGGTAAGGGGAACAGATATTAGAAAGAAACAAGCAAGTAACCATATACCATGGGCTCTTCTTGGTCACACAGTTGTATCTGACTCTTTGTAACACCATGGACTGTAGCCCACCAGGCTCCTTTGTCCCTGGAATTTTTCAGGCAAGAATACTGGAGCAGGTTGCCATTTCCTACTCTAGGGGATCTTCAAGACCCAGGGATCAAAACCTATGTCTCTTGCATTTCCTGCACTGGCAGGTGCATTCCTTACCACTGTACTACCTGGGAAGCCCATGTATCAGGTCATGTGATGATAAATACCAAGGAGAAATCACAGTAAGGCAATACAGATGAGAAGTTCCAGGTCGTTTCAAGCTAAAGTTCACTAGATGGATGGAAAGGGTGGGTTTCGTTGACTGTGTGACACCTTAGCAGAGATCTGAAGAAAATTCAGGAGAGTCAAGTGGATATCTTGACGAAAAGCATTCTGGGTAAAGGAAACAGCAAGTATAAATCCCTAACCTTCCAGCATACTTGGTATAGTAGCAAGAAAGCTATAGCAGGGTGGATTAAGGGTGGGGGAGATGTGAGTGATGAGTCAGAGAGTCAGAGAGGCAATGGGAGCCAGACTGTAGGCTTGTTGGCTTTGGCTTTGAATAAAGTGGAGAGTTAGACGCAAGGGAAGGATATGATGGAATTTACATAGTAAAAGGGTAGGTTCAGTTCAGTTCATTTCAGTCACTCAGTTGTGTCTGACTCTTTGTGACCCCATGAATTGCAGCACACCAGGTTTTCCTGTCCATCACCAACTCCCAGAGTTCACTCAACCTCAGGTCCATCGAGTCAGTGCTGCCATCCAGCCATCTCATCCTCTGTTGTTCCCTTCTCCTCCTGCCCCCAATCCCTCCCAGCATCAGGGTCTTTTCCAATGAGTCAACTCTTCACATGAGGTGGCCAAAGTATTGGAGTTTTAGCTTTAGCATCAGTCCTTCCAATGAACACCCAGGATTGATCTCCTTTAGGATGGACTGGTTGGATCTCCTTGCAGTCCAAGGGATTCACAAGAGTCTTCTCCAACACCACAGTTCAAAAGCATCAATTCTTCAGCACTCAGCTTTCTTCACAGTCCAATTCTCACATCCATACATGACCACTGGAAAAACCATAGCCTTGACTAGACAAACCTTTGTTGGCAAAGTAATGTCTGCTTTTGAATATGCTATCTAGGTTGGTCATAACTTTCCTTCCAAGGAGTAAGTGTCTTTTAATTTCATGGCTGCAATCACCATCTGCAGTGATTTTGGAGCCCAAAAAAACAAAGTCTGCCACTGTTTCCACTGTTTCTCCATCTATTTCCCATGAAGTGATGGCACCGGATGCCATGATCTTCATTTTCTGAATGTTGAGCTTTAAGCCAACTTTTTCACTCTCCACTTTCACTTTCATCAAGAGGCTTTTTAGTTCCTCTTCACTTTCTGCCACAACTGCGGTGTCATCTGAATATCTGAGGTTATTGATATTACTCCGCCAATCTTGATTCTAGCTTGTGCTTCTTCCAGCCCAGCGTTTCTTATGATGTGTTATGCTTATAAGTTAAATAAGCAGGGTGACAGCCTTAAATATACAGTCTTGATGTACTCCTTTTCCTATTTGGAACCAGTCTGTTGTTCCATGTCCAGTTCTAACTGTTGCTTCCTGACCTGCATACAAATTTCTCAAGAGGCAGATCAGGTGGTCTGGTATTCCCATCTCTTGAAGAATTTTCCACAGTTTATTGTGATCCACACAGTCAAAGGCTTTGGCATAGTCAATAAAGCAGAAATAGATGTTTTTCTGGAACTCTCTTGCTTTTTCAATGATCCAGCAGATGTTGGCAAAAGGTTCCTCTGCCTTTTCTAAAACCAGCTTGAACATCTGGAAGTTCATGGTTCGCATATTGCTGAAGCCTGATTGGAGAATTTTGAGCATTACTTTACTAGCGTGTGAGATGAGTGCAATTATGCAGTAGTTTGAGCATTCTTTGGCATTGCTTTTCTTTGTGATTGGAGTGAAAACTGACCTTTTCCAGTCCTGTGGCCACTGCTGAGTTTTCCAAATATGCTGGCATATTGAGTGCAGCACTTTCACAGCATCATCTTTCAGGATTTGAAATAGCTCAACTGAAATTCCATCACCTCCACTAGCTTTGTTCATAGGGATGCTTTCTAAGACCCACTTGATTTCACATTCCAGGTTGTCTGGCTCTAGGTGAGTGATCACACCATTGTGGTTATCTGGGTCATGAAGCTCTTTTTTGTATAGCTCTTCAGGGTATTTTTGCCACCTCTTCTTAATATCTTCTGCTTCTGTTAGGGCCATACCATTTCTGTCCTTTATCGAGCCCATCTTTGCATGAAATGTTCCCTTGGTATCTCTCATTTTCTTGAAGAGATCTCTAGTCTTTCCCATTCTGTTGCTTTCCTCTATTTCTTTGCATTGATTGCTGAGGAAGGCTTTCTTATCTCCCCATGCTATTCTTTGGAACTCTGCATTCAGATGCTTATATCTTTCCTTTTCTCCTTTGCTTTTCAGTTCTCTTCTTTTCACAGCTATTTGTAAGGCCTCCTCAGACAGCCATTTTGCTTTTTTGCATTTCTTTTCCATGGGGATGGTCTTGATCCCTGTCTCCTGTACAATGTCATGAACCTCTGTCCATAGTTCATCAGGCACTCTATCTATCATATCTAGGCCCTTAAATCTATTTCTCACTTCTGCTGTATAATCATAAGGGATTTGATTTAGGTCATACCTGAACGGTCTAGTGGTTTTCCCTACTTTCTTCAATTTCAGTCTGAATTTGGCAATAAGGAGTCACAGTCAGCTCCCAGTCTTGTTTTTGCAGACTGTATAGAGGTTCTCCATCTTTGGCTGCAAAGAATATAATCAGTCTGATTTCAGTGTTGACCATCTGGTGATGTCCATGTGTAGAGTCTTCTCTTGTGTAGTTGGAAGAGGGTGTTTGTTATGACCAGTGCCTTCTCTTGGCAAAACTCCGTTAGCCTTTGCCCTGCTTCATTCTGTACTCTAAGGCCAAATTTGCCTATTACTCCAGGTGTTTCTTGACTTCCTACTTTTGCATCCCAGTTCCCTATAATGAAAAGGACATCATTTTTGGGTGTTAGTTGTAAAAGGTCTTGTAGGTCTTCATAGAACCGTTCAACTTCAGCTTCTTCAGCATTACTGGTTGGAGCACAGGCTTGGATTACTGTGATACTGAATTGTTTGCCTTGGAAATGAACAGAGATCATTCTGTTGTTTTTGAGGTTGTATCCAAGTACTGCATTTAGGACTCTTTTGTTGACCATGATGGCTACTCCATTTCTTCTAAGGGATTCCTGCCCACAGTAGTAGATATAATGGTCATCTGAGTTAAATTCACCCATTCCCGTCCATCTTAGTTCGCTGATTCCTAGAATGTCGGCGTTCACGCTTGCCATCTCCTGTTTGACCACTTGCAATTTGCCTTGATTCATGGACCTGACATTCCAGGTTCCTATGCAATATTGCTCTTTACAGCATCAGACCTTGCTTTTATCACTAGTCAAATTGACAGTTGGGTATTGTTTTTGCCTTGCGTCCATCCCTTCATTCTTTCTGGAGTTATTTCTCCACCCATCTCCAGTAGCATATTGGGCACCTACCGACCCGGGGAGTTCGTCTTTCAGTATCCTATCATTTTCCTTTTCATACTGTTCATGGGGTTCTCAAGACAGGAATACTGAAGTGGTTTGCCATTCCCTTCTCCAGTGTACCACATTCTGTCAGACCTCCCCATCATGACGCTCCCGTCTTGGGTGGCCCCACAGCATGGCTTAGTTTCATTGAGTTAGACAAGGCTGTGGTCCATGTGATCAGATTGGCTAGTTTTCTGTGAGTATGGTTTCAGTGTGTCTGCCCTCTGATGCCCTCTTGCAACACCTACCATCTTACTTGGGTCTCTCTTATCTTGGATGTGGGGTGTCTCTTCACAGCTGCTCCAGCAAAGCGCAGCTGTTGTTCCTTACCTTGCCCTAGGGGTAATTCCTCACCACCGCCCCTCCTGACCTTGAATGTGGAGTAGCTCCTCTAGGCCACTCCTGTGCCGTCCATGCCTGGAACTCTCGGTCGCTGCCCCTGACCTTGGGCAAGGGGTAGCTCCTCTCTGCCACACTTCTATGCAGTCCATCGCAGGTCAAGAATCAGTAATAAATGGGAGTTTTGTGGTGGTAGTAGTGTGTCATTGGGATATAATGGCTGAAGTTTTAGACTCATTGTTAGAAAATCAAAATTGCAATCACAGCTCTCCCCCAGGACCTCAGGGATACTTCACATTTTCAGAATGTTAGTTTCCTCAGCAATGAAACAAAGATGATGATATCAGTCACACCAAGCCTCTTTGAGAATTACCAGAGATGTATGATATGTAAGTTATTTTAGGTGAAAGACAGCCTATGAAGAAGGGTATAAAATATAATATTGATTTTACAAAATAAAATTCGTACTATCTGTAGGAAAATAACCTATCTGACATGCTAAGGAAAAAAGAGAAAATGGGTTATCTCTGATTGATGATATTTTAAAATTATTTCTATTTTTTTAAGTTTTTTGTGTTTTCCAGATTTTCTTGTTGAACATGTGTAGTTTAAAATATATATATATATATATATATATATATATATATATCTCTTTGGCTGTGTCAGGTCTCACTTGTGGCACGTGGGGTCTTTGTTGTGTCCCACAGGATCATTCCTTGTGGCTCACAGATTCTCTAGTTGTGGCTAATGGACTTAGTTGCTCCACAGCATGTGGGATCTTAGTTTCCTGACCAGGAATGGAACCCATGTCCGCTGCATTGCAAGGTGGATTCTTCCCACCAGGGAAGTTCCAAGCATGTGTACTTTTTAAAAACGGGTATAACTTTTTCAATAAACATAAAGATAGTTAATGAACATCAAAGTCATTGTCATTGTTCAGTCACTCAGTCGTGTCCAATTCTCTGTGACCCAATAGGCTCTGGCACACCAGCCTTCCCAGTCCTTCATTATATCCCAGAGCTTGCTCAAACTCATGTCCATTGATTCGTATTGCCACCCAACCATGCCACCGCCTTCTCCTCCTGCTCTCAATCCTTCCCAGCATCAGTGTCTTTTCAAATGAGTCACCTCTTTGCATCAGATGGCAGAAGTACTGGAGCTTCAGCTTCAGTATCAGTCTTTCCAATAAATACTCAGGACTGATTTCCTTTAGGATTGACTGGTTTTATCTCCTTGCTGTCCAAGGGACTCTCAAGAGTCTTCTCCAACACCACAGTTCGAAAGCATCAATTCTTTGGTGCTCAGCCTTCTTTATGGTCCAACTCTAACATCCACACATGACTACAATATATTACTACAAAGTCATTATTTCAATTAGAAATAAAGCAGTGAATGTTTCCCAGGTGGTTCAGTGATAAAGAATCTACCTGCTGATGTAGGAGATGTAAGAGATGGAGGTTAAACCCCTGGGTCTCGAAGATGCCCTGGAGGAGGAAATGGCAACCCACTCCAATATTTTTTCCTGGAAAACCCCATGGACAGAGGAACCTAGTGGGCTACAGTGCATGGGGTGACAAAGAATAGGACACAGCTTAGCAACTGAGCACATTTCAGTTCAGTTCAGTTCAGTCGCTCAGTTGTGTCTGACTCTTTGCGACCCCATGGATTGCAGCACACCAGGCATCCCTGTCCATCACTAACTCCCGGAGTTTACTCAAACTCATGTCCATCGAGCTGGTGTTGCCATCCAACCATCTCATCCTCTGTTGTCCCCTTCTCCTCCCACCTTCAATCTTTCCCAGCATCAGGGTCTTTTCAAATGAGTCAGTTCTTTGCATCAGGTGGCCAAAGTATTGGAGTTTCAGCTTTAGTATCAGTCCTTCCAATGAATATTCAGGACTGGTTTCCTTTAGGATGGACTGGTTGGATCTCCTTGCAGTTTAAGGGACTCTCAAGAGTCTTCGCCAACACCACAGTTCAAAAGCATCAATTCTTTGGTGCTCAGCTTTCTTTATATTCCAACTCTCACATCCATACATGACTACTGGAAAAACCATAGCTTTGACTAGACGGACCTTTGTCGGCAAAGTAATGTCTCTGCTTTTTAATATGCTGTCTAGATTGGTCATAGCTTTTCTTCCAAGGAGCAAGCATCTTTCAATTCATGGCTTCAGTCACCATCTGCAGTGATTTTGGAGCCCAGAAAAATAAAGTCTGACACTGTTTCCACTGTTTCCCCATCTATTTGCCATGAAGTGATGGGACCAGATGCCATGATCTTAGTTTTCTGAATATTGAGCTTTAAGCCAACTTTTTCACTCTCCTCTTTCACTTTCATCAAGAGGCTCTTCAGTTCTTCTTCACTTTCTGCCATAAGGGTGGCATCATCTGCATATCTGAGGTTATTGGTAGTTCTCCTAGCAATCTTGATTCCAGCTTCATCCAGCCCAGCATTTCTTATATGTACTCTGCATATAAGTACAGCCTTGACATACTCCTTTCCTAATTTGGAACCAGTCTGTTGTTCCATGTCCAGTTCTAACTGTTGCTTCCTGACCTGCATATAGGTTTCTCAAGAGGCAGATCAGGTGGTCTGGTATTCCCATCTTTTGAAAAATTTCCAGTTTATTGTGGTCCACACAGCCAAAGGCTTTGGCATAGTCAATAAAGCATAAATAGATGTTTTTCTGCAATTCTCTTGCTTTCTCTATGACCCAACAGATGGCAATTTGACCTCTTGTTCCTCTGCCTTTTCTAAAACCAGCTTGAACATCTGGAAGTTCATGGTTCACATACTGCTGAAGCCTGGCTTGGAGAATTTTGAGCATTATTTTACTAGCATGTGAGATGAGTGCAATTGTGCAGTAGTTTGAGCATTCTTTGGCATTGCCTTTTTTGGGGATTGAAATGAAAAGTGATCTTTTCCAGTCCTGTGGCCACGGGGGAGTTTTCCAAATTTGCTGGCATATTGAGTGCAGCACTTTCACAGCATCATCTTTCAGGATTTGAAATAGCTCAGCTGGAATTCCATCACCTCCACTAGCTTTGTTCATAGTGATGCTTCCTAAGGCCCATTTGACTTCACATTCCAGGATGCTTGGCTCTAGGTGAGTGATCACACCATCGTGATTATCTGGGTTGTGAAGCTCTTTTTTGTATAGTTCTTCTGTGTATTCTTGCCACCTTTTCTTGATATCTTCTGCTTCTATTAGGTCCATACCATTTCTGTCCTTTATTGAGCCCATCTTAGCATGAAATGTTTCCTTGGTATCTCTAATTTTCTTGAATATATCTCTAGACTTTCCCATTCTATTGTTTTCCTCTATTTCTTTGCATTGATCTCTGAGGAAGACTTTCTTATCTCTCCTGGTTATTCTTTGGAACTCTGCATTCAAAGGGTATATCTTTCATTTTCTCCTTTGCCTTTTGCTTCTCTTCTATTCACAGCTATTTGTAAGGCCTCCTCAGACAATCATTTTGCCTTTTTGCATTTCTTCTCCTTGGAGAATCTGAGCACAAGGATGAGTGAATGCAACACTGTTAAGAATTCTCAAGAAGTGTGCAAAGATGAGTTGTTATAATGGGAAGAACAATACGAATAATCCCTTCCTTCTCCAGTTTCTCTTGAGACTCAGCTTCAGGGAGAAGACTGGTAGGCAGATAATCAAAGGGAGAATGTGAGCAATGGGTCTAGGATTTCTGAATTGAAAGGAGCAGTGTTTCATCTTTAAAATTTTTTTGAAGACAAAACAATAAGTTAAGTTGGGATCAACCTGGGATTTGCCAAACTTTGTCCTTAGAAAAGAAGTAGAAGGAAAAACTACTGGAAAAGGCAAGCATCCATCCATTCTTGCCCCTCCTCTTTACTCTCCATCTCCAAAATGACTTTTAGAATAAAATTAATACCTTTACCTTTCCCATAGGCTCTATATGACCTGATGCCTGTTGCCTCCCAGTCTCATTCTCATTTTCCATCCTTTTTCTGCTTTTTTCATCTTGTTCTGGACATTCAAGATTTCTGTTCTTTGGAAGAAAGTTTATTCCTGATTCAACATTTTTGCTGCAATCCTTTCCTGGACCAGAACCACTGTTACCCCTATGTCTAGATGGCACATGCCTTGTCATTCCAATCTCAGATTAAACATCAATTCCTCATGACCTCACTCTGAACTAGCCCACCCACTGCATCAGCAAATTCTGTTTCATCACTCTGATTGTCTCTTAATATTGTCATCACCTAGTATTTTTTTATATAGAACTTATTTTTTAGTGTAGTTTTCAGTTCACTGCAAAATGAAGCAGATCATCATCACCTAGTATTTTTTGATATAGAACTAATTTTTTATTGTAGCTTTCAGTTCACTGTAAAATGGAGCAGGAGGCAAAGAGGGTTCCTTTATACCCCTACACACACACACACACACACACACACACAGCCTCTCCCACCATGAACAGCCCAAACTAAAGTGGCACATTTGTTAGAGTCAATGAAGCAGTATTGACACATAGTTATCAACCAAAGTCCGTAGTTCACATTACAATTCACTTGGTGTTATACATTCTATAGGTTTTGATGAATGTGTAATATCATTTATCTACCATTGTATTATCATACAAAATAGTTTCGCTACCCTAAAAATCCTGTGTGCTCCACACATTCATCTCTACCTCCTCCTAAACTCCTGACAATCACTGACTTTTTGTCTCCCTAGTTCTGCCTTTTGCAGAACGTTGTAGAGTTGGAGTCTTACAGTATGTAGCCTTTTAATATTAGCTTCTTTCACTTAGCAATATGTACTTAAGTTTCTTCCATGTCCTTCTGGAAGGCTTGATACTTCATTTCTTTTTAGTACTGAATAATATTCCATTGCCTTGATGTACACTGGTGTATTTATCCATTCACATACTGAAGGACATTTTGGTTGCTTACAGGTTTTGGCAATTATAAATCCAGCTGCTACAAACACTTGTGTGCATATTTTTGTGTGGTCACAAGTTTTCAGTTTGTTTGGGTAAATACTAAAGAGCATGATTTTAAGTCATATGATAAGCATATGTTTAATTTTGAAAGAAAACAATAAACTCTCTTCCAAAGTGTGTGTATCATTCTGCATTCCCACCATCAATGGATAAGATTTCCTGTTGCTCCACATCCTAACCAGCATTTGATGTTGTCAAGGTTTTGGAGTTTTGTGATTCTAAAAGGTGTACAGTGGTATCTCATTGATTAATTTGCAATTCCCTAATGATGTATGATGTTGAATATCTTTTCATATGTTCACTTGCCATCTGTGTTTGCCAAGGTGTATCTCCTTTGGTGAGATGTCTACTCAAATATCTTGCCTGTTTTTCCATCAGGTTGTTCATTTTATTATTGTTAAGTTGTAAGAGTTCTTTGTATATTTTGGATAATAGTCCTTTATCAGATATATCTTTCGCAAATATTTTCTTCCAGTGTGTGGCTTATCTTCTCATTCTCTTGACAATGTCTTTCTTCATGCAACAATTTTTGTGTCTAGTTATTTATGTTCATATTTTGTTTACCCCAACTAGAATATAATCTCCATGAAAAAAGAGATTTTGTGCCTTGCAAATAATAGGTAGTTAATAATTATGGTTGAAGAGAAACAGAAGGTATAAGTCAGAGGGTACAGAATTTCAGATGCACAATATGAATAAGTTTTAGAGATTTACTGTACAATGTAGAGCCAATAGGAAGCAATACTGTATTATATACTTTAAAAATGTGCTGAGGGTGATCTTGTCCTAAGTGCTCTTAACACACATAAAAAACAATAATTATAAAGAGAGCAGTTGGAAACTTTTAGAGATAATAGATATATTGATGGCATAGATTGTAGTGATGGTTTCATGGATATATACTTAACTCATCAAGTTGCATACATTAAATAAGTACATTTCTTTGTATGCTAAGCATACCCCAAATAAAGTGGTTTAAAGAAATAAATAATGGTGGAATTGTTTAGAATAACCAGTTGTTTTCAACCCACTATAAAATTGGACAAAAACCCTGAACAGACACTTCATTAAAAAGATACTCAATTCGTTAGCTCTCAAAGAAATGTGGATAAAAACTACAGTGAGATAGCTTTCCATTCACCTATCAGTATGGCTAAAATATAAGATTAATCATACAAAGTGAGGGTGAGAATATGGTACAGCCATTTGGGAAAACTGTTTAGTAATATTTATTAAAAATATTCACACACCCTATGTGAATTTCCACTTCTAAATATAAACCCAACATAAACATCTACATATCTTCACCCAGAGGTGTATTATAACATTCAGAGAAGCACTATTATTATAGCCAAAAGCTAGAAACAGTGTGGATGCATATCAACGTGGATGAATTGGACAGTCATACAGTGGAACACCACACAAGAAAGACAGTACAGTATGCAACAATGTGAATAAATCTCATAAACATAATGTTAAGCAAAAGAAACCAGATACAAACAAAACATAAAGAAAAATCCATCATGCCATAAGATTACTTTTATATGTAATTCAAAACAGTCACAACTAACTTGCAATGTTAGAAGTCAGGATGGTGGTTACCCTTGGGGAGGGCTGGCTAGTGACAGAAATGGGGCTTGAGGGGAACTTTTGGGGGTCCTGGAAGTGCTCTCCTCCTTGAGCTGGGTTCTAATAACTCAGGTATATTCACTTAGCAAAATTCATTAAGCTCACACATAGCTCATGCATTTCTCTATACCTGTATTATATGTTGGTTAAAACATTCTTTACAAATATATTTAATTATGCTGCCACTAATTACCACCTTTCATAGATGATTCAGAATGCACCTTAGAATGTTCTGGGATATTCTGTCATTATCATGAGCTAGGTTTTTTAAGGGTACCTAGGTTTTTAAGAACTTCCCTTAAATGTCATCACATTGAAACTCTAATGTAACTCTAACCCTAATAACTCTTTTCAGTCCCCCTAATATATTTTTTAAATCATTGTATTTAATATTTTTTAGAGTAGGTCTTATAATGCAAAAAATTAAAAATTCTAAAGGCATAGGAGGGTATTCTAGGAAGAGTAAATTTCCTTCCTAATCTTAAACTCAGGATACCAAATTTGCTACTTCAGAGACAAGTACTACCAGTCTAATTTCTTGTGTGTCACTGCAGCTTGGGAATGCCTATGCAATCATACACAAATATATCAGTCAGTTCAGTTGCTCAGTCGACCCCATGGACTGCAGCACACCAGGCCTCCCTGTCCATCACCAACTCCCAGGGTTTACTCAAACTCATGTCCATTGAGTCAGTGATGCCATCCAACCATCTCATCCTCTGTCGTCCCCTTCTCCTCCTGCCTTCAATCTTTCCTAGCATCAGGGTCTTTCCAAATGAGTCAGCTCTTCGCAGCAGGTGGTCAAAGTATTGGAGTTTCAGCTTCAGCATCAGTCTTTCCAATGAATATTCAGGAATGATTTCCTTTAGGGCTGCAAGGTTGGATCTCCTTGCAGTTCAAGGAACTCTTGAGAATCTTCTCCAACACCACAGTTCAAAAGCATCAATTCTTTGGTGCTCAGCTTTCTTTATAGTCCAACTCTCACATCCATACATGACTACTGGAAAAACCATAGATCTGCCTTATTTTCTTAAGTGGTTGCATAATATTCAATTGAATGTGATATACCCTAATTTATTAACTAGATCCCAATTGATGAATGCCTGAATTGTTTCCAATCTTTTGCTATTTAAACAATATTGCAATGATTATCTAGTGTTTGCCATATGCTGTGGATGTATATATGCAGGATATTTGGTGAATAGATTTCCAGAACTAGAATTGCTGGATCAATTAATTTGTATTATTAATCAATATTATCAAATTGTCCTCCATAAGTGTTGAATCAAGTTTTACTCTCACAGGAAACATAACTATACTCCCACTAGAGACTCATTAGCACAATGGGCTATTAAACTTTTAAATCTCTACAGATCAGATAAGGAAATAATAATATAATAATTTGAATTTCTCCTGTCAGGAGTGAGATTATGCCTCCTTAGACATTTAAGAGTCATTTGTACATCCCTTTCTATGAACTCTTTATATCTTTTTCCCATTGTTTTCTAAATTTCACTTTCCTTTTCTATTGAATTGTAGGAGTCCATATAACAAGGAGGGCTTCCCTGATGGCTCAGACCATAAAGAATCCACCTGCAATGCAGGACACCTGGGTTCAATCCCTGGGTTGGGAAGATCCCCTGGAGAAGGGCATGGCAACCCACTCCAGTATTCTTGCCTGAAAAATCCCCATGGACAGAGGAGCCTGACAGGCTACAGTCCATGAGGTTGCAAAGAGTCAGACATAACTGAGTGACTAAGCACAGCAGCACGTATATTAAGGAAGTTCTTTTTTTCAGTAAGTTGATCACAGATATTTTCACAATTTATCATTTGTCTTTTGCTTTTATTTTTTTATAGAAGTTTTTTATTTTTATGCGGTTGGATTTATCAATCTTTTATTTTATGGATTCTAGACTCAATGTTAAATTTGGAAGATTGTTTCCACCAAAGAATGTTCAAACTACTGCACAATTGCACTCATCTCATACGTTAGCAAAGTAATGCTCAAAATTCTCCAGGTGAGGCTTCAACAGTACATGAACCAGAACTTTCAGATGTGCAAGCTGGGTTTAGAAAAGGCAGAAGAACCAGAGATCAAATTGCCAACATCTGTTGGATCATCGAAAAAGCAAGAGAGTTCCAGAAAAACATCTATCACTGTTTTATCGATTACGCCAAAGCCTTTGACTGTGTAGATCACAACAAATTGTGGAAAATTCTTCAACAGATGGGAATACCAGACCATCTGACCTGCCTCCTGAGAAATCTGTATGCAAGTCAAGAAGCAACAGTTAGAACTGGGCATGAACAACAGACTGGTTCCAAATTAGGAAAGGAGTATGTTAAGGCTGTATATTGTCACCCTGCTTATTTAACCTATATGCAGAGTACATCATGAGAAACACTGGGCTGGATGAAGCACAAGCTGGAATCAAGATTGCTGGGAGAAATATCAATAACCTCAGATATGCAGATGACACCACCCTTATGGCAGAAAGTAAAAAGGAACTGAAGAACCTCTTGATGAAAGTGAAAGAGGAGAGTGAAAAGGCAGGCTTAAAACTCATCATTCAGAAAATGAGGATCATGGCATCCGATTCCATCACTTCATGGCAAATGGATGGGGGTAACAATGGAAACAGTGACAGACTTTATTTTGGGTGGCTCCAAAATCACTGCAGATGGTGACTGCAGCCATGAAATTAAAAGATGTTTGCTCCTTGGAAAAAAAGCTATGACCAACCTAAACAGTATATTAAAAAGCAGAGACATTACTTTGCCGACAAAGGTCCATCTAGTCAAAGCTATGGTTTTTCCAGTAGTCATGTATGGATGTGAGAGTTGGACTATAAAGAAAGCTGAGTGCTGAAGAATTGATGCTTTTGAACTGTGGTTTTGGAGAAGACTCTTGAGAGTCCCTTGGACAGCAAGGAGATCAAACCAGTCAATCCTAAAGGAAATAATTCCTGAATATATATTGGAGGGACTGATGCTGAAGCTGAAACTCCAATACTTTGTCCACCTGCTGTGAAGAACTGACTCATCTGAAAAGACCCTGATGCTGGGAAAGATTGAAGGCAGGAGGAGAAAGGGATGACAGAGGATGAGATGGTTGGATGGCATCATCAACTCGATGGACATGAGTTTGAATAAACTCCGGGAGTTGGTGATGGACAGGGAGGCCTGGCACGCTGCAGTCCATGGGGTCACAAAGAGCTGGACATGACTGAGCAACTGAACTGAACTGAACTGTTCCCACCACAATGAATGTTTAGGTTATCTACTAATTCTCCTATATTTTTTTTTTTTTTTTTTTAACATGTCAATTTAATTTATTTTTTTTTTTTTTTTTTTTTTTTTTTAATTCTTCCAATTTTATTTTATTTTTAAACTTTACATAATTGTATTAGTTTTGCCAAATATCAAAATGAATCCACCACAGGTATACATGTGTTCCCCATCCCGAACCCACCTCCCTCCTCCCTCCCCATACCATCCCTCTGGGCCGTCCCAGTGCACCAGCCCCAAGCATCCAGCATCGTGCATCGAACCTGGACTGGCAACTCGTTTCCTACATGATATTTTACATGTTTCATTGCCATTCTCCCAAATCTTCCCACCCTCTCCCTCTCCCACAGAGTCCATAAGACTGTTCTATACATCAGTGTCTCTTTTGCTGTCTCGTACACCGGGTTATTGTTACCATCTTTCTAAATTCCATATATATGCGTTAGTATACTGTATTTATGTTTTTCCTTCTGGCTTACTTCACTCTGTATAATAGGCTCCAGTTTCATCCACCTCATTAGAACTGATTCAAATGTATTCTTTTTAATGGCTGAGTAATACTCCATTGTGTATATGTACCACAGCTTTCTTATCCATTCATCTGCTGATGGACATCTAGGTTGCTTCCATGTCTTGGCTATTATAAACAGTGCTGCGATGAACATTGGGGTACACGTGTCTCTTTCCCTTCTGGTTTCCTCAGTGTGTATTTTATAGTTTCATTCTCATGCTCAAGATTTCAGTCATCTGGAATTAATGTTGATAAAAAGTATGAAGTAGAAATCCAGCTAAATTTTTCATGGGATTTCCTGGTTTTTATGATACCATTCTTTGAATTACTATTTTTCTCTCACTAGTTAGCTCACTATGTTTACCAAATACTTAAACTTCTACAAACTTCTATTTGCATCTCTTTCTATATGACCAGTATGTTTTAATTATTGTAGTTATAATACATCTGACTGTTTTGTTGTGATTATAGCATTCCATCAGGTTTATGGGAGAGGTCTATTTTTCTTTATTTGATATGAATGTCAGAGGCAGTTTACCTACTCCCAGAGAAAAAAATTTATTGATGCTTTGATCAACATACATTACCTTCAAGATTAACTTTGGGAGAAATGATTTTATAGTTTTTGATTCTTATTAAACAATAATATGATATTATATGATTAATATGGTATATTTTTCTATTGATATGTATTTCTATTTAATTTTTTCTTTGTTTTGATCTTGCACATTTTCCTCTTTTATTCCTAGATACTTTTTTCTTTTTTTAGTGTTATTATAAAGTGGGGCCTTTTACCTCAACATATTCTGTATAGTTGTTGTTTGAATATATCATGACTTTTGATTTCTGGATACTAATTTTCTACACAACTGCTTCACTTAATTTTTTTGTTATTTATAGTCATTTCACTGCAGATTCTTTAAGTTTTTAGATTAAAAAATATATCTGTAAATAATTATTATTTTATTTAGAATTTTATATTTATAATTTTTTCCTCTTGGCCATCATCAAAGAGACAATAGATTTAAAAATGCTATCATGGATGCAGCAAAAAGGGAACTCTTACACACTACTGATGTAATTGTAAGTTGGTACAGTCACTATGAAGGATCCTCAAAAAGTTAAAAATTGAGTTATCTTATGATCCAGCAACTTCACCTCTTGGAATATGCGTAAAGAAAACAAAAACACTAACTCAGAAAGATACCTGCACCCCCATGTTCACTGAAGTATTATTTATAATAGCCAAGATATTTGTTGTTGTTTAGTTGCTAAGTCATATCCAACTGCAACCTCATGAACTGTAGCCAAGATTTGGAGACAACCTAAGTAATCTAAGTGTCTACCGATAGATTAATGGATAAAGAAGTAAAGAACTTGTGGTATATTGGTGGTATATATATATATATATATATATGCATTTATATAAATATATTATGTTTGTATTTTATATTTATATTATATATTTATATAAAATGAGTATATATATATGCTTGTATATAAATAAATGAAGATATATATAAATGAATTTATCTTATATATAAATACGTGAAGTGAAGTGAAAGTGCAAATTGCTCAGTCACGTCTGACTCTTTGCGACCCCATAGACTATACAGTCCATGAAATTCTCCAGGCCAGAGTCCTGGAGTGGGTAGCCTTTCCCTTCTCCAGGGGATTTTCCCAACCCAGGGACTGAACCCAGGTCTCCCACATTGCAGGCAGATTCTTTACCAGCTGAGCCACAAGGGAAGCTCCAAAATAATGGAGTGTATGGCCCATCCCTTCTCCAGCAGAACTTCCCTACACAGGAATTGAACCGGGGTCTCCCACATTTCTGGCGGATTCTTTACCAACTGAGTTATCAGGGAATGTGTTTATATATAAAAGAATATATAAATATATATGATTTTTACATATACATATAACTGAGACGTAAAAACAAGGAGTCCTACCATTTGTTACAACATCAATTGTAGTGGGAAAACAAAATGGTTCAGCCACTTTGGAAGCCAGATGGCAGTTTGTTTTAAACATACTTTACATATGATCCAGTTGTCCAACTAGTAGGTATTTATTAAAAGAAATGAAAACGTATGTTTATGCAAAAGCTTGTACACAAATATTTATGGCAGTTTTATTCATAATTGCCAGAACTCTTGACTGCTCCTTCCCCATGAGTAAAGGGTTTATTGTTTTACCCCGCCTCACCCCTGCCCTCGCCTCACCAGCTACAATGGGTTTTCACCTTGAGGAGAGATTCCTGTTGGCTTTGTACACTTCCCACAGCAGCAGCCACTCCTCTCTTCCAGGTTGCACCTCCGAGGGAAACTCTCTCCCACTTCTTGCCCTGTTTTCCTTTGGTTTTGTGTATATGTGAGACCCTGTGGAGGTTGGTTGAGTTCCATTCATAGTTGTAGTTCCTAGGATTCTGTATCATCACGTAGCTCACTCTTGGCCTTCACTTGAATTCTTTTCACCTTCTTGGATGATTCCTGGTGTCCCTTCCTCCCAGGCTCTGCCATAGATGATCCAGTGTTCACATCTGTTTCTCCTTGGATGGGCCCATTGGTATCTGGATTTGTGGATACTTTTTGCCCTGGGATCTCAATTCTCTGTTGGGTTAAAAAAAAGCTATGATCTTGCAGTTTATTTTATGGTTTATTTTGACTTTTTTGAGCTAGTCATGCAGGAATGACACACAATTTAACTTTCTACATTCTAGACAGTAGTGAAACACTGACTGCAGTTGTTTTTAATCAATCAAAAAGCTACAGTTGTTGTTTCCAAGAAAACACTTACGGTTTGTTTTTTTCATTGTTTTTGTTTCTTAAAATACAGAGAAAGTTTCTTGATTAGAGTTACCTGCATCGATTTCAATACTATTATATTTATAGCTCATTTATTTTGAAAATATTTGATCTGGAATTTTATTGCAATCACAGCTTTTCTTGCTGACTGTCATATCATTTTACCTTTTGAAGACTATGAAAGTATAGAAGAACACTTTTTAAATGAATGCTCTTTTGTTTGATTTGAAATTCAAATACAGTGTAATCTTTCAGTACAGAAGAACTTTGCACAGCATGAGATTTTTGAAATAAATTCATAATTGTGTATTAATATTTATCTCAAAAGTAAATGATTTCAATTTCAATTTGTCTTTTTTTTTTTCATTTTCAGATTAAAAAAACAAATTAACAAAGTAATAACCTCTCCCTCTGGTGACTCCTGCCTCAGATGCTCTCCCCCATTTTACCCTTTTGCTTTAGGGCAAAGTTGTCACTTCTCATGAGGTGGGTCCATCAGTGGAGGTCCCCTTCCTTCCAGCCTCATTCAGTTCTACTGAGAAGCACTTCCATAAACATGGTCTTGATAGCCCTTCTCCTAAGCTGAGTTTTTTTTCCCCTTTCTCTTGCTTCTTAAGTTCTAATGATAACATTTAATTGTAACTCTGAGCTCCTGTGTCTTCATTTTGTACAATTACTCTAAGGTTTTAATTTTTGCCATCATGCTAGTCATTGTTTTCATCTACTCTGTGGCAAAGATTTGTTGAGTTACTTTTCTTTGCTGTTTTTTTTTTTTTTTTTCTTTCTTTGCTCTGTCCCTTATGCTTCTCCTTTGTACTGTTTCTACTTAGGTCCTATTCGAGTTTCCTTTGTATCATTACTCATTTTAAATATAAAGATTCTTCCATACCAACTATTTGCAAGATGTTTGTGTTAGGAAATTTCCTGGGCTGTCTTCCGGGTTTGCAAGGACTCCCCCTATAGGGCAAGGTTGGGTCTGAGACATCTTTGCCCTTTTCTCTTCCTAATCGACTGAGACTGGCACTGCTAGGCTGCTCCTTGAGTTCCTCTCCTTCACCTCACTTCATAGGCAATTCATATCTTTCAAATATAACTTCCCTCTATGAGGTTCACTCCCTGCTTCTTGAGAACCTGCGGCTAAACCTGACTCAGGGATACCCTGCCACCACTCTGATCACCCTTTTTCAATGTTCTGAACAAGGGCTTGCGATACAAGGTATGACATCTGCTTCAAAGAAACAGCCTCTGGCAGTTGTGTCTGAGGTCTGCAATCATTAGAATCCTCTCTAGTCATCTTCCACATCTGTACTTGACTTTCATGGTATTATTTTCCCACGTATCATGATTGGAGATTTTAGTTCTATAATTTCATTAAGAATGGATTTGTATTTCAATTTCTTATTTTCCTATTGCTTCTAGGTGAATTTTAAAACTAGCATTTCTCCTTTCTTCCTCTTACTCCACCCTAGCATTGTCTTTTTAATACAACTTGTCTTATAGTACAATTTGTATTAATACAGTGTATGGAATATAATAATACAGTGTATGGAATATAAAGGGTATGTATCTTTTGATGTCGAGTCACTTTTCTAAAATAAACAACCTTGCATATTTGATAGGTTATATTCCTGGGAAGTTTTTACCAATTAGATCATGACAAGGATTCCAAGATTGTCCTACTGAAACTTATGAATGGAGATTTCATTACTAACTGACCTCTTGCCTCTTAGCTTTTGATGGGAATGTTCTTAAATTTGACCAACTATGGATGATACCATGAGAGGTAGATGACTATATAACAACAGCAACAATAAAGAAAAAAATTTAAGTGCAGATGAAGTGAAAAATAAGGGCATGATAATGACTTTCTTAACAAGTTTTGAGTTGATACATATGTAAATGAAAGAATGAAATTATAAGAAAATTGGCACTAGAGTTGATTGCCTTCAGAGCCAAACAAATCAGCTGGCCAGCGTATTTGACAAGCAGCCAATTTACCAGTAATTGATCCCACAAAAGTGTTTCCTAAAATAATGAGGAGCCTGGGGCAGCACCTAAGAAGATGAGGGTGCAGCTGTTTAGGTGAGGAATGATGTGGTCCAACTGGGGCTTCCCAGGTGGCTCAGTGGTAAAGAATCCACCTGCCAATGCAGGAGATGGGGTTCGATCCCTGGATCTGGAAGATCCCCTGGAGGAGGGCAATGCAACCCACTCCAGTATTCTTGCCTGGAGAGCCCCATGGACAAAGGAGCCTGGTGGGCTGCAGTCCATGGGGTCACATAGAGTCAGACATGCAGTGGTCTAACTGCCCTCTCTCCTGTAAGCTTTACACCTTGACCATCCTGCAGTTCCACAGCAGCTTCCCCTCAGTCGCCTTGGCTACTTCACTGCCTACCACCTTCCTCTGGTGTCTTGCTCAAGCAGCTCCTGTCTGCTCTCAGTTCCTCTAACCAGCCAAACTCTTGTCCAACTTAGACGCTTCATATACGTTGTCCCGTCTGCCTGGCATGCTCTTCTGCTTCTTATCACCTTCTATTCCTTCCTTAAATGCTCCTTCCTCCACAAATCCTTCCCTCAGATCTCCATGGAACTCTTATTTGCCTTGTCAGTCTGCCTTGAGTATACCTATGTTCCTCAATCCAGTGCAAGTTTCCCAAGGCAAGGACTGTGTCTTGGTCCTCTTCATATATGTTTACTACATGTTTATTTAGATTTTTATTTATTCTTATTTTTTGACCACTCCCCATGGCATGTGGGATCTTAGTACCCCAACCAGATATGGAATCCAAGCCCCCTGAAGTGGAAATGTAGTCTTAACTACTGGACTGCCAAGGAAGTACAATGCTTATTTAGTTTTAATTGATTTAGTCACTTAAAAATTTTTTTTGAGAAAGCATTAGATTCCGAAAAAAATTCCTGTGAGTGGTAAGTGTCATGGTTAAAATGAAGATAAAAGAAAGGTCAGAATCCATAAGACATAGGTGGAAATAATTGTATTTGCTGTGAAGTCACTTGTGAAAGTGAATTTACCTTTGTCTTCACAGCATTAGCATAGGGTTCTCATTCCAAATGAATATTAACTAGTAAGAGTTTAGTTGAGTTGCCCATTTCCAAACACCAACAGAGAGCAACTCACTCACCAGCATAGATGGCTAGATGTTGTGAAATCTCCACCTGAGTATTTTACTTTTGACATGTCATCTAGAAGCTACTTCTGAGACAACTGTGAGAAATCTGTGGCCTCAGAAAAGGTGACAGGACTAGTTTGTAGGTCTCAAACTCCCCACAGGAGGCTCACAGGCAACGTTGTGTGTGTGTGTGTGGTGGGGAGGGATAGCAGTCCGGTGAAGCTTTCTTTCCTGCTTCTCTGGGGACTGCAGCCAACCCAGGCTTCTGCTGGTCTCACTGAGGGACAACATAAGCTCTCCAAGTTCTGTCCCCTCACATTTCACCTCTAACGTAATGGCTTCTCTATGTTTCTTATCAGAACCATCAGGGGAGCAGTGCCCTTTCCTTTTATCTGCTGCTTTTAGGTATCCTAAAAGATTGAGTGCAGTCCTTTCTGTCTTCGTCTGCCTTCTAATCTCCTTCTTTTCCCTCACACAGGCTTTGTTCCACCCACAGTGTGATCCCTGCCCTGCAGGTGATCCAGCCAGCAAAGGCAGCCTGATGCCACCTGCACAGGTGTGGTCACCTGTGCAAAGCCAAAATCATCTAAACTAACCCCTTGCCCACTTGCAGTACATGACAGATATAATACAGGAAGGTTTATAGGGATAAAAATGCTTTTTAAAATTAGTTCTAATTTCCCTGTCTTGTGGGCTAGGGGTGTTTCTTGGTAATAGGAGGACCTTAGTAAGCTATATGCTCTCAATAGTGAAACATGCATGTTCAGGGGCAGAGTTACATTGCTCTGCAAGATGAGGGGGTGAGAGTAAATGAAATAGAAATAGAGAAATACAGGAGGAAAGAAGCCAGGAGGCCTCCTTCTAGCCTTCTCCTTCCAGGAGGCCCACTCCCCTGCAAAGACATATGCAAAGGGGATTTTTCCCCGGAAATGCCATCTGTTATGCAACCATGTTCTGGAAATTTTCATCAAAATTATAGAAAGCGTGGTGTACTGTAGATTTGCATTTCTTATACTTGAGAGTGGTTAAGAGCATGTGCTGTCAAGTTGGGAGGTTGGGACAGAACAAAATCAACCTGCACAAACCTTGATTCTGACTTTGGTTAATATTTATGCATGGTGTTTACTCATCATTAACCCACATCTCCCAGTAAAGATTGTCCTATTTGGTATCCAAGATGACTTTCCTTTGTAGAGAAATATTTTCCAAAACTTCTGTGGCCAAAAGATTGAAAATAATTTTTTCAAGTGGAAACAAAATAATTAATAACTACAATACATTTTAAAGGACTAAAGTCAGATTGCTAATTTATGAATAGTATACATTACAAGTTTTATATGCATAAAACCTGTGCTTATAAAATTATCATAATGTTAAATATGTTTATTCAGTCAGTTATTCTAAATGTATTTATTAGAATTAGTTTAAGTTTTGTTTGAAGTGATAGTTTAAGCTGCTGAACTCAAATACATATGGAAGCTTTTCATTTTTTTCCAGTTTGTAAAAAAACACTGTAACAAGCATGAGAATCAATTACAGTTTTAATACTGTACTGTCCATTATTTCCAGTAGATGACATAAAAATCAGCCTGTTTTGAGTTTGGAATTCTTGTGTAGCTTTCTTCAGACCTTCAGAGCCTATTGCTGAAATTCTAGGACCACACAGCAGAGACTCTTGGCATAAAGCTCAGGAACCAGTGGGGTTTCTCTGAAGCAGAATTCACTTTGTATATGTTAGGTAGGGATTGTTCATGCCAGTTGTCCATCAGAGGAATTCAGGACAGAATTAAGGGACTATCTTTGGGAAAAACAATCTGTTCTGTCTCTGAGTGGCTAAGAATGAGTCCTCCATCATATCATAAAGGAAGTATAGTGTCCAGGCTCCACGAAACCAGAAGATGATGCTCCAAATCCATTATAAAAGAAACACGGGAGACCAAAAGACCCTGAAAGTGGCGGGGCCCCTAACTCTGCAGATGAGAGTGTCTGTGACATTCTGCCAGAGCCTGGAAGATGGGAGCCAGCACTTGTCTCACCATATGTAGTAGGGATTATGAAAAACCGCATTTATTATACACTGTAAAAGAGGATCATTATGTTATATCTGGCATCAATATAATAATAGAAAATTTGTGATAGACATAGTTGGATCATCTTTAGAGGAAGACAGAACTCAATTAAAATAAAGATATGGCTCTACCTTGTCTCTGAGGGAAAGATGATGCTTTTACAATATTTAGATATACTTGTTGGGGCTGGAGAAGGACAGGGAGGGAAGAGTAACTGGATTTGGTTATCCAGTCTATTAATTAATTGTTGCATTTTTAAATACATGATAAATTAAACTCATTTTTTACTAAATTTATATATGTGAATTTGAAGGATGAGATGGATTTGGATAGACAGATATTAAGGAATGGGAAGATTGACATTCCCAAGATGGAATGCAAAATAGGCAAAAAGTTAGGAAAGGAATGGGTGTGATGATGGATAAAGCAAGCTATAATGTTGGAACAAGAAGGCAGAAGCTCTTTAGTGTTGTTCTTGGAATTAAATTCAGGAGAAATAATTGAAAGGGGCAGAGAGACAGGAGTAGAAGGAGCCGGGGAGCTCCACAAAAAAGCCTTTTAAAAAGAGGGATAAACTTCCCCAGTGGTCCAATGGTTAAGAATACACCTTGCAATACAGAGGACATGAGTTCCATCCCTGATCAGGAAACTAAGATCTCACATGCTGTGGAGCAACTAGACCTGTGTGCTACAACGAAAAACCCAACACAACCAAATAAATAAATTTTTAAAAAACAAAGTGAGGGCTGAAGCAGTGTGAGCTTGGGTTTGAATGCTGGCAATGTCAGTCTTAAAGGAAATCAGCCCCAAATATTCAGTGGAAGGACTGATACTGAAGCGGGAACTCCAATACTTTGGCCACCTGATGTGAACAGCTGACTCATTGGAAAAGACTCTGATACTGGGAAAGATTGAAAGCAGAAGAAGAGAGTGACAGAGGATGAGATGGTTGGATGGCATCACCGATTCAATGGACATGAACTTGGGCAAACTCCAGGAGATGGTGAGGAACAGGGAGGCCTGGCACACTGCAGTCCATAGGGTCCCAAAGAGTTGGACACCACTTGATGACTGAACAAAACAAAAATGAGAATGGAGAATAAAGGGGTATATCCAAGGGGCATTTCATAAAAAGAATTATATGATTTGGTGACAAACCAGTGAGAGGGGCTGAATAAAAAAATCTAAAGTGAAAGATGTCTTCAAATTTCCTTAACTGGGAGACCAGAAGAATTCTGGTGCCCTTGAGTAAAATGGTAAAGTTGAAAGGGATTTCAGTTTGAAAGAAAATGAAGAAAAAGGGGTTAAGGCTGTGTTTTGGTTCCATTGAACCTGATATGTCAGTTGAGTATACAAGTGGAAAGTATTAAGAGACCTTAAATTGGGGGTGTTCTGTGGAGGTGAGAAGTCAGGATAGACGTCGTTGATCTAAAAGTTATCAACATCGATTCCATACAGATAAAAGAATGAAATCTCAGAGTGAAAATAAAGGCATAAGTCCTGGCTCTAAGAATTGGGGATTGGTGCTACATGAGTTTTTTATGTAGTTATTTTTGGCAGCCAGCACTACGTTTCATTCAATTGATGATAACAGTAAGATTGGGGAAACATATTTCCTGTTTTTCTATAGGTTTTCCATTATTTCTGTAGTCAAATTTATCCATTACCATCAAGAAGCTATATTTGTTTCAGTGATGAACTTTCCTCTAGCAAGCATTAAAAAAGAGCCCTGTCTGGCTGCAGATTTTTTTTAATGACACAAACACAACCTATTTTCCCCCATAGTTTTCAATTCTGAGTTTTCTGACGATGAACTGCACTGTGGTAGAAGAGAGAGGAGGAAGGCAATGGGTAGAGACAGATCTTTTTATAAAGATCAGCAATTCTCCATGCTTTTATCCCAGGCAAAGATTACATTTAACACCCAGGGGTCTCAGCGGCCTCAGATCCTTTTCAGAGCGAGGAGCTGTGGCACTGCAGATAGTTTAGGGTGTCCTTTCATTTTTGACAGTATTAAATATATACCCCAGTGAGCCATAAATCAATGATTTATCTAAGAATAAATCATATCTCTAATAAGGGACCACTTCTTTTAAATTGGACAGTGCATTAAACAGACTGACTTTCTCAAAAATACAAACTGTGTCAGCCAGCCATTTTTAAAGAATGCAACTTAAAATTTCTCTTTCTTTAGAAAAAGAGATTTCCTTTCAAAAGGGCAAAACTGGGGGATTTGCCGAGTTTTGTTGGCTATTGTGTATACTTTATTTAATCTTTCAGCTACAGGGAGAGTTAAGATTCCTTCCAGATTTTTCGCTGTGAAGGTTGCATTAGGGAAGGGGAAGGAAAGAAATAGGGAAGGAAGGAAATAGAGGGGAGACCTCTCAGGAGTTAAACTTGGTGCAAGTGCTTTGGGACACGTGAGCTGATTTTGCTTGTGCATGTGTTAGTATTTCACACTGCATATGCTCAGTGTCATGGGATGGGGGTTGGGCAGGGCTCATTTGCTGTTTTATCCCTGGTGCTTAGCAACTATCCACTGAATAGATATATTTTATCTGATGAAATGATATGATTATTTCTCAAGTATTCAGATTCCATCTTTGGCTATTCTGATTTACCAGAGATGTGATCTATGCTTTTACCACTGTTAGACTGGATGCAGAGCTGGAAAAGGGAAAAGATTTTAAATATAAAAATGCATCTTTTATTTTGATCTTAGCAAAGATGTTTTATAAGCATATATATCTTTGATGGAAGACATTACTGTGTTCTCTTTGGATTCATTTTAATTAAGAAATTTTAGTGGTGGGCAGTGGAAAGAAGGAGAAGGATGTGGACATGGGCAGAAAGGAAAGCTGAGTCCTTTAAAGGACTGTAATCTAAGAGACCAGGTTGTACATAAAAATAGATAAGTTGTTCAATTGTATATGCACGTGTAATTTGACACAGAAATTGGACACAGAAATAAACATGATGGAGATACCTGTTTCTGGGTATATAGTGAATTAAAATATTCTGAAACCCCCTCTCGTGTAAAATACCTGAAAATACTGGATAAAACATTTAAATATACATAGGTTTAACTCATAGCTAAGCTGACAAATGGAAGGACAATACTTACAGCTGAAAATAATAATAAAGCAATAATCCAGAAAAATACATGGCCAGTGAGCCAATGGCTGCCCTGGGATATCTGCTTATTCCAAGCAAATTAGAGTTTCCATTTTCAAGGGCTGATCTGGGAACAGGGACAAAGCTTAAGGTCGGCACAAGGTGGGAAGTCAGATCAGAGCTCCCTCCCAAAGGATGACACTCAGGGAAAGGACAAACCAGGGGTGGAAGGAACGTGCCCTACAAAGGGAGACAGAAAGGACACTTTCCTTAGCTTGAAATGTAAAGGAAAATAGTATCTTCCTTGGGAATTTATAGCATAAACTCTGTGAGTTTGGGGCCAAATTTTGCAGTACATGTATAAGCCAAAAAAAAAAAAAAAAAAGCATTTACTTGAAACTGCTTTCTGGTGGGTAATTCTCCAAGGAACTCTATCAAAGAACATACCTTAACCCAGACTTCTAATAATTCTCCATATAAAAGTCAATAAATGCAAGCAAACAATTAAAACACAAATAGAACCCTTAGGAGAAAAGGCACCATGAGTGAGAGTTTCCTCACACTTTCTACAAATAGTGAAATCATCCCACAAAGACCAGATTTCCTAATTAGCAGGCACAGCATATAAAATGTGCTTGTGCTCAGTCATTAAGTCATGTCTAACTCTTTGTGACCCAATGGACTGTAGCCTGCCAGGCTCCTCTGTCCAAGGGATTTTCCCAGGCAAGAATACTGGAGTGGGTTCCCATTTCCTCCTCCAGAGGACCTTCCCAATCCAGGGATTGAACCTGTATCTCTTGCATCTCCTGCATCGGCAGGTGGATTCTTTACCTCTAAGCCACCTAGGAATTCTACAAAATAAGCACACATAAATATTTAAAGAGATAAAAGAAGAAATTTAACCTATGACTATCAAAGAAAAGACTAAGAAGGAAGAATGGTTCTAAAGAGAACCAAACAAACCTCCAGAAACAAAAACAGAACACTTGAGCTTAAAAAATAATGGTTTAAAAGCTAGTTAGACATAGTTGGATAAAGAACTGAAGAATTAGAAGGTGAATCTGAAAAATTATTCACAATGTAATTCAAAGAGGCAAACATGAAGTAACACACATAAAATTAAACTCCCAGAAGGATAGAACAAAGCTAATGGACAAGAAATAATATTTACAGAGATAAAAGATGAGAATTTTTCTGCATTGATGAGAGATAGAATTATGATATTCAAAATAAATAAAAAATGTCTTTGTTTATTCATCTTACAGCAAAACTACAGAATATGTAAGAAGAGACAATCTTTAATACAGCTGGAGAGAAAAGAACAGTTACTTACAAAGGAATGACAATCAGACATGGCTTAGTTTAAGGTAAGACCTGCAAGATACCTAGGATACAAAATGAAGTTTAATGTTTAAAGTTTGTAAACTGGAGTTGACAAAGAAGGTTAAACCTGTCCACCATTACGTATCAAGGCAGTTATTAACAGTAATAAATAATAGTATCTAGAAAGGTAAATTTGTTATACAATCTACCTCCCTAGAAAAGGTGGGTTCTAAGAAGTTAAGACCTCTTGAACTGGGAATGTGATGTCCCATTGGAACAAACTGAACATAAAAGAGTGATCTAGTTGGTGTGTTTGTAGTCTGGGCATGGAACTTAGGTGAGTCTTAAAGGTGATGCCTGTAGATTTTTGGCTGGCTTCCCTTGCAATTTGTCCATCAGTTTTCTCCTTTGAGAATCAGACTATAAGAACCAGCAGCTATGGAGACTAGTACATCTGAACCAGAGTTAGTTCTACCAGGCCAACTGAAGTGTATGAGTAGGACTTCTTCCCCAGACTTAATAAACACCTGAAAACAAATGATGAGGGATTCATGAACTGAGAATCAGAAAAGAGCTCGGATGCTTGGAAGTCTGTATATCCTATCAAAAAAGGGCAATATCAGCTTATGCATTTCTGGAAGGACCATCCCATCTCCATGGCAAAGATGGCTCTGAGACAGAGTTCCTGTCTACCCTTCATCCATCCTTCTCTACATGACTATGGCCCAATTATCACAAATAAGAAATTAATATTGGCACAACATTATTAACTCAACTACAGGCTTTATTTAGATTCTACTAGTTTTTTCAGGAATATCCCTTATTGTTCTTATTCCAGCATCTAATCCAAGATACCACTTGGTATTTAGTTGTTGGATTTTCTTAGTCTCTTCCAAGTTGTGACAGTTTCCTTCCTTGTCTTTTTTGACATTAACACCTTTGAGGAGTACTGGTCAGGTATTTTGTTGACTGTCTCCCAATATGGGTTTGTCTGTGTTTTCTCATGATTAGGTTGAAGTTGTGGATTTGTGGTGTGCCCGTCTTAGTGAATCATATCAGTGGGTACAGGATGTTGATATGTCTTGTTACTGGTGATGACAACCTTGATCCCTGATTAAGATGGTGTCTGACAAGTTTGTCTTATATAACATTACCGTTTTTTCCCTTTTAAATTAATGAATATTTGAAAAGGGAGATCTTTAGTTGGCCAAAAAGTTCGTTCAGGTTTTTCCATACGTGATGGTGGTTTAGTTGCTAAGTCATGTCCAACTCTTTGCAACCCCACAAACTGTAGCCTGCCAGATTTCCCTGTCCATGGGATTTTCCAGGGAAGAATACTAGAGTGGATTGCCATTTCCTTCCATAGGGGATTTTCCTGAAGCAGGGATCAAACTCTTGTCTCCTTCTTGGCAGGTAGATTCTTTACCACTGAGTCACCTGAGAACTGGAGGAAAAATCAAATGAAATTTTGTGATTTATAAACCCAATACTTTGTGATTTATATTTATTAACTGGAATTCTTCTGTAAAGAAAAGTTGTCCTTTCTTCCCCATTTATTTATTTATTTGGTCATTATTTGTGTTGGTATCAGCCCATGGATATTTATTTTATTCTGTGAGATATAATCTGATAGTACCATTTTTGGCATCACTGACTCGATGGACGTGAGTCTCAGTGAACTCCGGGAGTTGGTGATGGACAGGGAGGCCTGGCGTGCTGCGATTCATGGGATCGCAAAGAGTTGGACACGACTGAGTGACTGATCTGATCTGATCTGATTGGGGAGCTCTTCCAGGCTGGTTTCTGTATCCTTTTGACTGACTTCACTTTTTAAAAAGATTTAGCTCTTTCTTAATTTCTGGCATAACAACAAATTCATGTTATACTTTCTTGGCCCAACCCTTGAACTCTAGTTACCATTTCTCCAAGGAGGCATAGTATTTCAAAATCAAGATCTGGGCAATAGTTGTGGTTGTTGCCACTAGGCTATCTCTGCTTTTGGACAGAGTTAGAAAATGATTAGATACATACTAACTAACCTAAGTGCTAAGTCACTTCAGTCATGGCCGACTCTGCGATCCCGTAGACGGCAGCCCACCAGGTTCCCCCGTCCCTGGCATTCTCCAGGCAAGAACACTGGAGTGGGTTGCCATTTCCTTCTCCAATGCATGAAAGTGAAAAGGGAAAGTGAAGTCGCTCAGTCATGTCTGACTCTTAGCGACCCCATGGACTACAGCCTACCAGGCTCCTCCGTCCATGAGATTTTCCAGGCAAGAGTACTGGAGTGGGGTGCCATTGCCTTCTCCGAACTAACCTACGTACACACATAACACATCCTCTATGTAGACAGATGATAAACAGGTAGATAGAATCACTTGTTAAAAGACCCCTGAATTGTTTCCAGATTTTAATAATCGTGAATAAAGCTATTATAAATATTTACCTACAGGTTTTTGTGTGAACGTAAGTTTTTATTTCATTGGAGATATACATACATTTTTTTTAAAATTGAAAGTTCATTCAACTTCAATCCAGCACAAGAGGGTTCATTTTTAGCATTCCTAGTTTTCTTACAACTTCTTTAACAGTGATAAACCTGCCTTTCAATATCTACACTGTATCTACTTATTTGTTACACATGTAATTATAGTAGTTTCAGAATTGCTCACTCATAGGCTTGTGAGAAACAAATTGACCAATAAGTGTACAAAGTTGATACATAGTTCTTTTTGTCTTTAGCTTAACAGGATCTAATGAAAAGCTCCTTTAGAAAGTTACTTAGATCAGTTCCTGTTTTGTCTTAGCCCCTTCAGTGTGGCTGAGACATTTATTTGTAAAATGGTTAGATTCATTTGTCACAGTCTGCATTTTATGTTGGGTTTCCTGGACACCTTCATTCATTTAAAAAATTTTGCATAGTAGTATTCCTTCTTTGTGGTGTACAGTTCTATAGGATTTGACAAATGCATGCTGCTGCTGCTAAGTTGCTTCAGTTGTGTCTGACTCTGTGCCACCCCATAGACGGCAGCCTACCAGGCTCGTCTGTCCCTGGGATTCTCCAGACAAGAACACTGGAGTGGGTTGCCATTCCCTTCTCCAATGCATAAAAGTGAAAGTGAAGTCACTCAGTCATGTCTGACTCTTCGCGACCCCATGGACTGCAGCCTACTAGGCTCCTCCATCCATGGGATTTTCCATGCAAGAGTACTGGAGTGGGGTGCCATTGCCTTCTCCATTGACAAATGCATGAAGCCATATATTTACAACCACAATACCATACCAAACAGTTCCATCAATCCAAAAATTTCCTTGTGCTTGTAACCAACCACTTCCATAATTCCTAATACCCCACAATGATTGATCTCTTTGTTTTCTGTATAATTTTGCCTTTTCAAGAACATTATTTACATCCCATGTGTCTTTGAGTCTCTCTTCTTTCTCTTAACAAAATGCATTTAGGATTCATTCATGTTGTTAGATAAATCGATAGTTTACATCTTTTTATTGCTGAATAATATTCTACTATATGAATGTACCAAATTTGTTTATCCATTCACCTATTGAAGGACACCTGTGTTGTTTTCAGGTTTGGGCAACTGTGAATAAGGCTAGTATAAGCATTTGCATGCCCGTTTTGTGTGAACGTAATTTTTCCCTTCGCAGGGTAAATACCTAGGAGTCAAATTTCTGGGATATATGATAACTGTATGTTTAACATAATGAGAAAAAAAACAAACTCTTTTCCACTGTGCCTATATAATTTTCCATGTCATCAGCAATGTATGAGTGTTTTTTTTATATTATTATTTTATTTATTTTTTTTACTTTACAATATTGTATTGGTTTTGCCATACATCAACATGCATCCGCCAGGGGTGTACACATGTTCCCCATCCTGAACTCCCCTCCCACCTCCCTCCAACGCATATATATGGAATTTAGAAAGATGGTAACGACAACCCTGTATGCGAGACAGCAAAAGAGACACAGATGTATGAGTGTTTTAATTGCCTTGAATCTTCCTCAGCAATTTGTACTGCTAGTTTTTCTATTCTTCTGTTTTCATTTTTAATTATTCTATTAGATGTTTAATAATATCTTATTGTGGCTTTAATTTTTATTTCTTTAATGGCTGCTGATTTTAAACATATTTTAAATGTGCTTATTTGCCATCCACAGATCTTTTTTGGTGAAGTGTCTCCTCAGTTGTTTTGCCTATTTTTAAAATTGGGCTGTTAGTTTATTTGTTGAAATTTGAGATCTTATGTATTCTGAATATCAGTCCACTATGAGATATGTAACTAGAAAATATTTTCTCCCACTCTGTGGCTTGTGCTCTTGGTTTCTTAACATTGTCTTTTGTGGAGCAAAATTTTTAATTTTAATAGTAGATTTTTCTTTTACAGATTCTGCTTTTGTATTTATTTATTTTTTAAGGTCTTTAAAAAATAATTTTATTATTTACTTGTTTTTGGCTCTACTGGGTCCTTGTTGCTGCGTGGGCTCTTCTCTAGTTGAGGTGAACAAGCTTCTCATTGCAGTGGCTTCTCTTGTTGCTGAGCCAGTGCTCTAGGATGCACGGGCTCAGTAGTTGCGGCTCCAGGGCTCCACAGCGCAGGCTCAGGAGTTGTAGCCCGTGGGCTTGTAGGTGCCCATGGCATGTAGGATCTTCTCAGACCAGGGACTGAACCCGTGTCTCCTGCACTGGCAGGCACATTCTCCACCACTGGGCCACTAGGGAAGCCTCACCTCTGTTTTTTTTTTTATTTTTTTTTATTTTTTTTTTTAATTTTCTTTTTTAACTTTACAGTATTGTATTGGTTTTGCCATATATCAACATGAATCCGCCACAGGTATACACGTGTTCCCCATCCTGAACCTTCCTGCCTTCTCCCTCCCTGTACCATCCCTCTGCGTCATCCCAGTGCACCATCCCCAAGCATCCAGTATCGTGCATCGAAGCTGGACTGGCAACTCATTTCATATATGGTATTTTACATGTTTCAATGCCATTCTCCCAGATCATCCCACCCTCTCCCTCTCCCACAGTGTCCAAAAGACTGTTCTATACATCAGTATCTCTTTTGCTGTCTCGTATACAGGGTTATTGTTACCATCTTTCTAAATTCCATATATATGCGTTAATATACTGTATTGGTGTTTTTCTTTCTGGCTTACTTCATTCTGACGTATTTAAAACTCTTCGCTAAATGAAGATCCTGCAGATTTATGATGTCTCCTAGAAATTATATAGTTTAATCTTTTGCATGTAGGTCTAGATCCATTTTGAGTTCATCTTTATATAGGTTTATAAGATTTAGATCAAGGTTTTATTTTTCATATGTATATGCATATGAAAATTTATTGCCAATTTATTACCATTTATTATGCAAATTTCCTTTGCATATCCAATTTATTACGATTTGTTGAGATTACTATTCTTTCTCCCATTAAATTGCCTTTGTATCTTTGTCAAAAATCAAAAATTTTGTCAAAAATTGGCTATATATATATATTTTTCCTTCTTCAGTCTCAGGGCTACCCACTCCAGTATTCTTGCCTAGATAATTCCATGGACAGAAGAGCCTGGCAGGCTACAGTCCATAGGGTTGCACAGAGTTGGATATGACTGAGCAGCTAACACTTTCACTATTTTTTCTTACTTTTGAGACTTTTATTCTTTTCTAGTAATAAGCTTTTAATGGCACAAATTTCACTCTGAATACTATTGTAGCTGCATTTCAAAATGCAATTTTGACAAGTTGTGTTTTCATTTTCATTCAGCTCAAAATAAATGATTCATAGCAAAATATAAACTACCAATTCTGACCCAAGAAGAAGTAGGAAACTTAAACGAATTACAAAAGAAGAGATTGTAAAGTTGATAAGAGATCTGCCAGCTAGCTTAAAAACCTGAGCTCTAGCTAATAAATTTAACAATCAGATAATTTCAATATTATTAAAAAGTGTTCTAAACCATTTAAAGAGGGAAAGCTCTTACAATTCATTTTAGGAGATAAATATATTTTTGTCACAAAAACTTTATAAAGTGATAGAGGGGAAAAACTTATAAAGACCAAGCTCATTTGCATCAAGACAAATACAAAAATATTATGTAAAATATTATCTATTAGAGAGTCAAGCAGTATAAAAAAGAATAATGTATTATAATCAAGTCGGGTTTATACTAGGATTATATCTGATGTTTATGAAGTAATTGATTAATAAATAAAGGAGGAAATTATATGATGATTTTGATAAATTTAAAAAATCAGTTAACACAACTTAGCATCTATTTCTAATAAAGCAATTGTTAAGCTAGTAATAAAAGGAAACTTCTTAAACATAATAAAAATAAGTTACCAAAACTTAACACCATTTTCAGTTTTACATTACACTAAACCCATTTCATTAGTTCTAGTAAATTTGATAATAAAAGAAAATTAAATATTTCACAAATAAAATTTACTTTTATTGATATTATTGCACATATAAAAGCAAGAGATTCATAAAAGAACTATTATTTATTAATAAGAGTAGGTAAGGTAGTCTAAGATAAACATACAAAGTTGATAGATTTTTCTATATGCCAGCTATAATGAACTAGAAGAAATGAGAAATTATTCTATCCATATAGTGACAAAGAGTATCAAATTACTGAAAACAAATTTAACATGAAAGGTACAGGATATACGTTCATGTGTGCTTAGTTTCTCAGCTGTGTCTGACTTGCAACACCATAGACTGTAGCCTGCTGGGCTCCTCTGCCCATGGGATTCTCCAGGTAAGAATACTGGAGTGGGTTGCCATTTCCTTCTCTAGGGGATCTTCCCAACCCAGGAATTGAACCAAGGTCTCCTGCATTGATTGCAGGCAGATTCTTTACCCACTGAGCTATGAGGGAAGCTCTAAGTTTGTAGAATAATCTAATTTCAATGAAAGACACAAAATATATTCAAACTGAAAGATATGCCATACTCTTGGATGAGAAGACTTAATGTTACCCCAAAATATCTATTCAACCAATATCAATATATTTTTGTTTTTGAAGAGGGAGTGTGGGAATCAGTTTACATTTTTTATGGAAAAATAAATATTTGAGAATGGCTAAAATTAGTACAAGATTTGAGGAAGTTTAAGAAGTTGTCCCATATTGGTTTAAAAAAAAGTAAATAAATCATTGAAAGGTAATTAAGAGCCCAGAAATAGATTTTGATATGTGAGAGAATTTAATATGTAGAAACAGTGATATTTTAATCTAGTGGAAAGTTGACTCTTTAATAAATAGTGCTGGCACAATTGGCAATCCATTTGGGGAAAAAAGTAAAGTTTAACTACTTTTTACACAATATAAAAATAACAAATGGATAAAAGACAAATGTAAAATAGAAAGGCTACAAAATCTTAAAAGAGAAAATAGATTACATGTGTAAACTTGGATTGGAAATATGATTTTAATCAAGACAGCAAACCCAGAAATTTTAAATAAATAATAAACAAACATACTTTATTACATAAAGAATTTTAAAACGTACAGCCAGAAAATATAATATAAATCTATTATTTTTTATTTGAATATTCAAATACATTTATATAAAAATAAACCATATTAATTAATTAATGGGAAACTAAGATGGCGGAATAGAAGTACATTTGCTCATCTTCTCCTGTGTGAACACCAAAATTACCACTAGTTGCTGAACAACCATCAACAGGAGAATGCTGGATCCTACCAAAAAAAGATACCCATGTCCAAGGGCAAAGGAGAATCCCTAACAAGATGGTCCAGAAAAAAGATTCCGAAATGCAGCACTTGAGTGCAATCTCAAAACTGACAGAATAATTTTTGTTCATCTCCAAGGCAAACCATTCAATATCACAATAATCCAAGTCTATGCCCCAACCACTAATGCTGAAGAAGCTGAAGTTGAACAATTCTGTGAAGACCTACAAGATCTTCTGGAACTAACATGCAAAAAAGATGTCCTTTTCATCATAGGGGACTAGAATGCAAAAGTAGGAAGTCAAGAAACACCTGGAGTAACAGGCAAATTTGACCTTGGAGTACAAAATGAAGCAGGGCAAAGGCTAACAGAGTTTTGCCAAGAGAACCCACTGGTCATAGCAAACTCCCTCTTGCAACAACACAAGAGATGACATGGACATCACCAGATGGTCAATACTGAAATCACATTGATTATATTCTTTGCAGCCAAAGATGGAGAAGCTCTATACAGTCAGCAAAAACAAGACCGGGAGTTGACTGTGGCTCAGACTGTGAATTCCTTATTGCAAAATTCAGTCTTAAATTGAAGAAAGTTGGGAAAACCACTAGGCCATTCAGGTGTGACCTAAATAAAATCCCTTATGACTATATAGTGGAAATGACAAATAGATTCAAGGGATTAGATCTGATAGAGTACCTGAAGAACTACAGACAGAAGTTTATAACATTGTACAAGAGGTAGTGATCAAAATCATCAACAAGAAAAAGAAATGCATAAAGGCAAATTGGTTGTCTGAGGAGGCCTTACAAATAGCTGAGAAGAGAAGAGATGGGAAAGGCAAAGAAGAAAAGGAAAGATATATCCATCTGAATGCAGAGTTCCAAAGAATAACAAGGAGAGATACGAAAACCTTCATAAGTGATCAATGCAAAGAAAGAGAGGAAAACAATAGAATGGGAAAGACTAGAGATCTCTTCAAGAAAATTAAGGATACCAAGGGAACATTTCATGCAAAGATGGGCACAATAAACTACAGACATGATATGGACATAACAGAAGCAGAAGATATTAAGAAGAGGTGACAAGAATACACAGAAGAGCTAAACAAAAAAAAATCTTAATGACCCAAATAACCACGATGGTGTGATCACTCACCTAGAGCCAGACATCCTGGAATGTGAAATCAAGTGGGCCTTAGGAAGAATCACCACAAACAAAGCTAGTGGAGCTGATGGAATACCAGCTGAGCTATTTCAAATCCTAAAAGATGATGTTGTGACAGTGCTGCCTCAATATGCCAGCAAATTTGAAAAGCTCAGCAGTGGCCACAGGACTGGAAAAGGTGTTTTCAATCCAATTCCAAAGAAAGACAATGCCAAAGAATGTTCAAACTACCTCACAAATGCATTCATTTCACAAACTAGCAAAGTAAAGCTCAAAATTCTGCAAGCTAGGTTTCAACAGTACATGAACTGAGAAATTCCAAACGTTCAATCTGGAATTAAGAAAGGCAGAGGAACCAGAGATCAAATTGCAAACATCTGTTGGATCATCAAAAAAGCAAAAGAGTTCCAGAAAAACATCCACTTCTATTTCATTTACTACACAAAAGACTTCGACTGTGTGGATCAAAACTGTGGAAAATTCTTAAAGATGTGGGACTACCAGGCCACCTTACCTGCCTCCTGAGAAATCTGTATGCAGATCAAGAAGCAACACTTAGAACCAAACATGGAACAACACAGTGTGTCAAAATTGGGAAAGGAGTACATCAAGGCTGTATATTGTCACCCTGCTTATTTAACTTATATACAGAGTACATCATGAGAAACGCTGGGCTGGAAGAAGCACAAGCTAGAATCAAGATTGCAGGGAGAAATGTCAACAACCTCAGATATGCAGATGACAACATACTTATGGCAGAGAGTGAAGAGGAAGTAAAGAGCCTCTTGATGAAGGTGAAAGAAGAGAGTGAAAAAGTTGGCTTAAAACTCAACATTCAGAAAACAAAGATCATGGGATCGGTTCCATCACTTCATGGCAAATAGATGGTGAAACAGTGGAAACAGTGAGAAACTTTATTTTGGGGGGTTCCAGAATCACTGAAGATGATGACTCCAGCCATGAAATTAAGACACTTGCTGCTTGGAAGAAAAGCTATGGCCAACCTAGACAGCATATTAAAAAGCAGAGACATTACTTTGTTGACCAAGGTCCATCTAGTCAAAGCTATGGTTTTTCCAGTAGTCATGTATCAGTGTGAGAGTTGGACCATAAAGAAGGCTGAGCACTGAAGAATTGATGCTTTTGAACTGTGGTGTTGGAGATGACTCTTGAGAGTCCCTTGGTCTGCAAGGAGATCCAACCAGTCAATCATAAAGGAGATCAGAACTGAATATTCATTGGAAGGACTGATGCTGAAGATGAAGCTCCAATACTTTGACTACCTGATGCTAAGAGCTGACCCATTCAGTCAGTTCAGTTCAGTTCAGTCGCTCGGTTGTGTCCTACTCTTTATGACCCCATGAATCGCAGCATGCCAGGCCTCCCTGTCCATCACCAACTCCTGGAGTTCACTCTAACTCATGTCCATCAAGTCGGTGATGCCATCCAGCCATCTCATCCTCTGTCGTCCCCTTTTCCTCTTGCCCCCAATCCCTCACAGCATCAGAGTCTTTTCCCATGAGTCAACCCTTCGCATGAGGTGGCCAAAGTATTGGAGTTTCAGCTTTAGCATCATTCCTTCCAAAGAACACCCAGGGCTTATCCCCTTTAGAATGGACTGGTTGGATCTCCCTGTAGTCCAAAGGACTCTCAAGAGTCTTTTCCAATACCACAGTTCAAAAGCATCAATTCTTCAGTGCTCAGCTTTCTTCACAGTCCAACTCTGACATCCATACACGACCAATGGAAAAACCATAGCCTTGACTAGACGATCCGTTGTTGGCAAAGTAATATCTCTGCTTTTGAATATGCTATCTAGGTTGGTCATAACTTTCCTTCCAAGTGTCTTTTAACTTCATGGCTGCAATCACCATCTGCAGTGATTTTCGAGCCCCCCAAAATAAAGTCTGCCACTGTTTCCCCATCTATTTCCCATGAAGTGATGGGACCAGATGCCATGATCTTCGTTTTCTGAATGTTGAGCTTTAAGCCAACTTTTTCACTCTCCTCTTTCACTTTCATCAAGAGGCTTTTTAGTTCCTCTTCACTTTCTGCCCTAAGGGTGGTATCATCTGCATATCTGAGGTTACTGATATTTCTCCTGGCAATCTTGATTCCAGCTGACCCATTAGAAAAACCCTTATGCTAGGAAAGATTGAAAGAAGTAGGAGAAAGGGATGACAGAGGGCAAGATTGTTAGATGGCATCACCGACTCAATGGACATGAGTTTGACCAACCTCTGAGAGATAATGAAGGACAAGGAAGCCTGGTTGTGGTCCTTGCTGCAGTCCATGAGGTCAGAAAGAGTTGGACATGACTGAGCAACTGAAGAACAACAACAATAAAACCACATTAATAGAATAAATGATGGATTAAAAAGTTCAGAAAAGAATGAATTCTTTTTAAAAATGGCCAAAGAAAGTCTAATGTGTTCCTATGTTTGAATATAATTACATAAACATGCATAAAGTTCTGGAAAATATATATGCAGTTGTTTCCATTGGATACATGAGGGGATAGCAGAGAGAAAGAATTTGTAAGGAAGGAAATGGTAACACAAAAGTAAAGACTATATAACATGTGGTCGTGACAAAAAATTTGTATATAAGGCAACCAGTTTATCAAAACTGTATATTTGCCAAATCCATAAAATATGTTTTAAAAGAAAGCTAACAAAATTTTGTTAATGTTGGATACCTCAGAAGTTGGGATTCCATTCGATTTTGTTCACCTATAACCTCATACTTTAGTATCAGATCAGATCAGTTGCTTAGTCACGTTCTACTCTTTGCGACCCCATGAATCGCAGCACACCAGGCCTCCCTGTCCATCACCAACTCCCAGAGTTCACTCACACTCACGTCCATCGAGTCAGTGATGCCATCCAGCCATCTCATCCTCTGTCATCCCCTTCTCCTCTTGCCCCCAATCCCTCCCAGCATCAGAGACTTTTCCAGTGAGTGAACTCTTTCCATGAGGTGGCCAAAGTACTGAAGTTTCAGCTTTAGCATCATTCCTTCCAAAGAAAGCCCAGGGCTGATCTCCTTCAGAATGGACTGGTTGGATCTCCTTGCAGTCCAAGGGATTCTCAAGAGTCTTCTCCAACACCACAGTTCAAAAGCATCAATTCTTCAGCACTCAGCCTTCTTCACAGTCCAACTCTCACATCCATACATGACCACAGGAAAAACCATAGCCTTGACTAGACGAACCTTTGTTGGCAAAGTAATGTCTCTGCTTTTGAATATGTTATCTAGGTTGGTCATAACTTTCCTTCCAAGGAGTAAGCATCTTTTAATTTCATGGCTGCAGTCACCATATGCAATGATTTTGGAGCCCAGAAAAATAAAGTCTGACACTGTTTCCACTGTTTCCCCATCTGTTTCCCATGAAGTGATGGGACCAGATGCCATGATCTTCGTTTTCTGAATGTTGAGCTTTAAGCCAACTTTTTCACTCTCCACTTTCACTTTCATCAAGAGGCTTTTGAGTTCCTCTTCACTTTCTGCCATAAAGGTGGTGTCATCTGCATATCTGAGGTTATTGATATTTCTCCCAGAAATCTTGATTCCAGCTTGTGTTTCTTCCAGTCCAGCGTTTCTCATGATGTACTCTGCATATAAGTTAAATAAACAGGGTGACAATATACAGCCTTGATGTACTCCTTTTCCTATCTGGAACCAGTCTGTTGTTCCATGTCCAGTTCTAACTGTTGCTTCCTGATCTGCATACAAATTTCTCAAGAGGAAGATCAAGTGGTCTGGTATTCTCATCTCTTGAAGAATTTTCCACAGTTTATTGTGATCCACACAGTCAAAGGCTTTGGCATAGTCAATAAAGCAGAAATAGATGTTTTTCTGGAACTCTCTTGCTTTTTCCATGATCCAGCGGATGTTGGCAATTTGATCTCTGGTTCCTCTGCCTTTTCTAAAACCAGCTTGAACATCAGGAAGTTCACGGTTCACAGATTGCTGAAGCCTGGCTTGGAGAATTTTGAGCATTACTTTACTAGCGTGTGAGATGAGTGCAATTGTGCGGTAGTTTGAGCATTCTTTGGCATTGCCTTTCTTTGGGATTGGAATGAAAACTGACCTTTTCCAGTCCTGTGGCCACTGCTGAGTTTTCCAAATTTGCTGGCATATTGAGTGCAGCACTTTCACAGCATCATCTTTCAGGATTTGAAATACCTCAACTGGAATTCTGTCACCTCCACTAGCTTTGTTCATAGTGATGCTTTCTAAGGACCACTTGACTTCACATTCCAGGATGTCTGGCTCTAGGTCAGTGATCACACCATTGTGATTATCTGGGTCGTGAAGATCTTTTTTGGACAGTTATTCTGTGTATTCTTGCCATCTCTTCTTAATATCTTCTGCTTCTGTTAGGTCCATACCATTTCTGTCCTTTATCGAGCCCATCTTTGCATGAAATGCTCCTTTGATATCTCTAATTTCTTGAAGAGATCTCTAGTCTTTCCCAATCTGTTGTTTTCCTCTATTTCTTTGCATTGATCACCGAAGAAGGCTTTCTTATCTCTTCTTGCTATTCTTCAGAACTCTGCATTCAGATGTTTATATCTTTCCTTTTCTCCTTTGCTTTTCGCTTCTCTTCTTTTCACAGCTATTTGTAAGGCCTCCCCGGACGGCCATTTTGCTTTTTTCATTTCTTTTCCATGGGGATGGTGTTGATCCCTGTCTCCTGTACAATGTCACAAACCTCATTCCATAGCTCATCAGGCACTCTATCTATCAGATCTAGGCCCTTAAATCTATTTGTCACTTCCACTGTATAATCATATGGGATTTGATTTAGGTCATACCTGAACTGTCTAGTGGTTTTCCCTACTTTCTTCAATTTAAGTCTGAATTTGGCAATAAGGAGTTCATGATCTGAGCCACAGTCAGCTCCTGGTCTTGTTTTTGCTGACTGTATAGAGCTTCTCCATCTTTGGCTGCAAAGAATATAATCAATCTGATTTCAGTGTTGACCATCTGGTGATGTCCATGTATAGAGTCTTCTCTTGTGTTGCTGGAAGAGGTTGTTTGTTATGACCAGTGCATTTTCTTGGCAAAACTCTATTAGTCTTTGCCCTGCTTCATTCCGTATTCCAAGACCAAATTTGCCTGTTACTCCAGGTATTTTAGTATATTACTCGTTTTTTCATAATGAAGACATATCATTTTTTTAAGTCAGAAATATTAGGCATTTCCACAGTGAGAAATAAAAATTAAGCAAGATGTAGTCACCAATGCAAAAGAATTTAGTGAAAAATTTGAAATTCAGGTGAGAAGGTGGAGACTCTAGGTACTCCTGGAAACAATGGGAAACAAGTTTTATTTTAGTCTTAGTCATGGCATTGGGGTCAAGGCAAATGCTTTGAGTGGGAAGTGTTCTCAAAGCCCCCAGTTGGACTTAAGTCATGTGTTTGGTTTCTTTATCTCAACATCAAAAAACAAACAAAAAACCCCAAACTGTATAATAGCGTCTGAATCCTGGGGCTGAACACTTAGGAAACATTTTAAAGAGCAAAATTTTTCGATTTACACTTTAGTGTTTGGGCAAAATGTAGCTCAGAAGGAGAAACCAGAAGACAGACTGTTTTGTCCCCATTGAAGAAGAAAGAAAGGTTTAAACTAGTTATCATCTTGTTACAGAATGAAATAACTGATTTCAGACTCTGTTTTTGCAATAGGACCAGTGCCATTGGTGAGAAAGACTTGATCAGTTCCCCAGAGATGGTGTCAAAGAACATTGTACTATTACATTCTGCAGGAATTGTTGCACGGAGATGATGTTCAAAGAAAATCCCAAGAAAGGAAAATTACAGCATTCTGTCCTCCAGGTGATAAAGAGCTACATTCCAGCCTGAACTCTGGCTTTGGAATCTGGTGTTCAGAACTCACAGTTTTTATCTAAAACCTATTTCACTTATCAAGTTAGGTTATGGGAGTTTTTCATTCTTTCTGACTCTTAGTTTTTTCATCTATAAAATGGGAGTGATGATAATAACATAGCATAGAAAAGGACACTTACTTGGTCTATTTTATGTGTCAGTGGTATAATTCAAATGTAAACATAATCATGAAAATTTCCATTTGAACAGGTAAAGCTCACAGATGCCATAACCAAAGAAGCTTAAATAAATGTTTATTTTTTCCCCTCCAAAGCTATAATTGGAAGCTGCTTGAGATCACTGATAAGGCCTGATAAGTAAATAGCAGCAGAGAAGGTTTTTAATGTGTTGTCAAATCATGAAACAGAGTAAAGTCAGACATCATGTGGGACAATGTCTTGCTCTAGCTGAAACAGTTAAGGCTCCAAGTGGTAAAGTGAGTGGATCAAGTTTGCATGGCTTCTCTGTGGTAGTTTTGGGACTAAAATTTCCTTGATTTTTCACCTAGTGTTTTGGTTCTCATGAGTCAGAGAAGACTCACTTTTTGCTAGAGATACCCCCACCCCCTTGCAAGATGTGAGCCTATAAAAGTTTTCTTGACCCTACCTCCTACCCAAGGAAAGGACCTCTTCTATTACCCTTATATCCACCTTTAACACTGCACCTCAATGACTTGTTGCATTCGTCTGTCTTCTCTACCAATGTGGTGGTTTCTTATGGGGCAGGAGTTAGGATGAATATAATCTTTTCTTTTCTTTTCCCTCTGTCTATCTCTCGCTCTCTCTTCCTTTATATCATGGTGCCTCAGTCCTTGCTCTGATTGGATGAGGCCCATCCACATTATGGAGAGTAGCCTGCTTCACTTTATGTCTACCAATTTAAATGTTAGTGTGTGTGTGCTCAGTCATGTCTGACTCTTTACGATCCCATGGACTGTAGCCCACCAGGCTCCTCTGTCCAGAAATTTTCCAGCCAAGAATGTTGGAGAGGGTTGCCATTTTCTCCTCCAGGGGAATCTTTGGGACCCAGGGATCAAACTTGAATCTCTGGTGTCTCCTGCATTGGCAGGTGGATTCTTTACTTCTAATGCTACTGTGAAGTAAAAAATACTTTCACAGCAATGTATAGACTGAATGCTCAGTTGCTTCAGTTGTGGACGACTCTGTGTGACTCTATGGACTGTAGCCCGCCAGGCTTCTCTGTCCATGGGATTCTCTAGGCAAGAATGCTGGAGTGGGTTGCTGTGCCCTCCTCCTGGGGATCTTCCCAACCCAGGGCTCGAACCTGTGTCTCTTACATCTACCTGCACTTGCAGGCAGATTCTTTACCACTATCACCACCTGGGAAGCCCTATATCTAGACTGGTATTGGCCAAACAACTGGGCACAAAGCCTCACTAAATTAATACACAAAATTAACCATCATAGTTATGATGAAGGGAGAGGAGATTGTAGTCAGAAACTTGGATGCTTGAATTAATGAATTTGGAGGTACAGCCTCCAAATTGACAGAGTCAGTGAAGTGATCATGGATACAGATAGCTAGGGTGGAGAAGGGCTGGTGATGTGAAGGCCAAGGAACTGAGACACCAGCATAAGGACTGGATTCATCTATGTGGACCATGAAGTCATGGAGGATGCTGTCAAGTGAAGCAGAGAGAAAGAATTTGAGCCATGACATAAGTATTTACTGAATGATAGGTAATGGTCAGGAGGAAGAGAGATGACCAAGAAAGAGGAGAGAGGACGATATGGGCAAATGGCATGAACCTCAATGAAGAGGACTCTTAACTGTCAGCTCCGCCACTGGGTAGCTCTAAACAAATTACCTAATCCCTGTGTGCCTGTGCTTCTTCATGTTTCAAGCAGAAACTGCAATTCTGCCTTTCTGGCCAAGGATTGTTGTAGGAATCAAACATGGTGGTAAGTGAAAAAGCAGACTGAAAAATGGAAAGGCCACAAAACTGATTAATGATAGGATTTCTTGATAATGATATTTATTAACACTGGAGTGTGTCTCAAAAGTTAGGGAATTTCTAGTTTTGATTCAATGAAATTGAGGTATCCAGCCTCCAAGATGGCCCCCAAATAACCTCTCCTACTTCTGGTATTCACACTTTTATGTAGCACCCCCCACCCCCTGCATTTAATAGAACTGACTCCTGTAAGGAGTGCGACCGAAATGACACTTTGTGACTTCTGAGGCTAGGTCAAAGAACACTGTGGTTTCCACCTTGCTCTTGCATCACTTGCTGTGGCAGAAGCCAGTTGTCATGTCATGTGGGAGCCTATTACTAGGAGGTGAGGCCTCCTGCCAGCAGCCACATGAGGGAGTCGGGTTGGCTGAAACTCCTGTAGTTCCACTTAAGTTTCCAAATGGCTGCAGCCCAGCCGGTATACTGACTGCAAGACAAGGGAGCCTGAGCCAAGAACATCCACCTAAGCTGCTCCTGAACCCCCGATCAACAGAAGTTGTGCATGAAAAACCTTTATTGTTTCAAGCTACTAAACTTTACTTTGTTATGTATCAGTAAATAGCAAAAGAGGTATTCATTCTGATTGAATCTTAAACTTCTCTATTCATATTTCACACATGTGTGTAGAAGTTGAAATACATATTTAGAATTGCAAACTGACAGAAATCAGGAGGTATTTCTCTCTGTCATGAGGCATTGGTGAGTCTTTTTTACTCCTCAGACTTGGAATTCAGTTCAGTTCAGTCACTCAGTCATGTCCAACACTTTGCAACCCCATGAACTGCAGCATGCCAGTCCTCCCTGTCCATCACCAACTCCTGGAGTCCACCCAAAACCCATGTCCATCGAGTTGATAATGCCATCCAACCATCTCATCCTGTGTCGTCCCCTTCTCCTCCTGCCCTCAATCTTTCCCAGCATCAGGGTCTTTTCCAATGAGTCAGCTCTTTGCATCAGGTGGCCAAAGATATGGAGTTTCATCTTCATTATCAGTCCTTCCAGTGAACACCCAGGACTGATCTCCTTTAGGATGGACTAGTTGGATCACCTTGCAGTCCAAGGGACTCTCAGAGTCTTCTCCAACACCACAGTTCAAAAGCATCAATTCTTTGGCGCTCAGCTTTCTTTATAGTCCAACACTCACATCCATACATGACCACTGGAAAAACCATAGCCTTGACTAGATGGACCTTTGCTGGCAAAGCAATGTCTCTGCTTTTTAATGTGCTGTCTAGGTTGGCCATAACTTTCCTTCCAAGGAGTAAGCATCTTTTAATTTCATTGCTGCCATCACCATCCCAGGTGTAAAATGAAGGGCCTGACCCTCTCCAGGCCCATCTAGCTGCCAGTTCTGTGAGCAACCTCTTCATGAGAAAGTTGACACCAAACATATAATCTTACTATGATTCAAATTGAAGTTTAACATATCAATTTCATTGACCAAATTTTCATAAAACTGTTTTTCTGAGAGAAGGCAGACTAGAACAAGGCTAAGGAAAGGTGGCCAGAGTGTAGGTCTCAGGTCCAGGGGCAGGAAGCATGGTCAAAACAACTCAAGAGAACATCAGATCAGATCAGTCGCTCAATCATGTCCGACTCTTTTGCGACCCCATGAATCGCAGCACACCAGGCCTCCCTGTCCATTACCAACTCCCGGAGTTCACTCAGACTCACGTCCATCGAGTCAGTGATGCCATCCAGCCATCTCATCCTCTGTCATCCCCTTCTCCTCCTGCCCCCAATCCCTCCCAGCATCAGGGTCTTTTCCAGTGAATCAACTCTTCGCATGAGGTGGCCAAAGTACTGGAGTTTCAGCTTTAGCATCATTCCTTCCAAAGAAATCCCAGGGCTAATCTCCTTCAGAATGGACTGGTTGAATCTCCTTGCAGTCCAAGAGACTCTCAAGAGTCTTCTCCAACACCACAGTTCAAAAGCATCAATTCTTTGGCCCTCAGCCTTCTTCACAGTCCAACTCTCACATCCATACATGACCACAGGAAAAACCATAGCCTTGACTAGATGAACCTTTGTTGGCAAAGTAATGTCTCTGCTTTTGAATATGCTATCTAGGTTGGTCATAACTTTCCTTCCAAGGAGTAAGCATCTTTTAATTTCATGGCTGCAGTCACCATCTGTAGTGATTTTGGAGCCCAGAAAAATAAAGTCTTACACTGTTTCCACTGTTTCCCCATCTATTTCCCATGAAGTGATGGGACCGGATGCCATGATCTTCGTTTTCTGAATATTGAGCTTTAAGCCAACTTTTTCACTCTCCACTTTCACTTTCATCAAGAGGCTTTTGAGTTCCTCTTCACTTTCTGCCATAAAGGTGGTGTCATTTGTATATCTGAGGTTATTGATATTTCTCCCAGAAATTTTGATTCCAGCTTGTGTTTCTTCCAGTCCAGGGTTTCTCATGATGTACTCTGCATATAAGTTAAATAAACAGGGTGACAATATACAGCCTTGACGTACTGCTTTTCCTATTTGGAACCAGTCTGTTGTTCCATGTCCAGTTCTAACTGTTGCTTCCTGACCTGCATACAAAATTTCTCAAGAGGCAGATCAGGTGGTCTGGTATTCCCATCTCTTGAAGAATTTTCCACAGTTTATTGTGATCCACACAGTCAAAGGCTTTGGCATAGTCAATAAAGCAGAAATAGATGTTTTTCTGGAACTCTCTTGCTGTTTCCATGATCCAGCGGATGTTTGCTATTTGATCTCTGGTTCCTCTGCCTTTTCTAAAACCAGCTTGAACATCAGGAAGTTCACAGTTCACAGATTGCTGAAGCCTGGCTTAGAGAATTTTGAGCATTACTTTACTAGCGTGTGAGATGAGTGCAATTGTGCGGTAGTTTGAGCATTCTTTGGCATTGCCTTTCTTTGGGATTGGAATGAAAACTGACCTTTTCCAGTCCTGTGGCCACTGCTGAGTTTTCCAAATTTCCTGGCATATTGAGTGCTGCAAGAGAGCATCAGAGGGCAAACACACTGAAGCCATACTCATGGAAAACTAGTCAGTGTAATCACACTAGGACCACAGCTTTGTCTAACTCAATGAAACTAAACCATGCCCGTGGGGCAACCCAAGACAGGCGGGTCATGGTGGAGAGGTCAGACAGAATGTGGTCCACTGGAGAAGGGAATGGCAAACCACTTCAGTATTCTTGCCTTGAGAACCCCATGAACAGTATGAAAAGGCAAAATGATAGGATACTGAAAGAGAAACTCCCCAGGTCAGTAGGTGCCCATTATGCTACTGGAGATCAGTGGAGAAATAACTCCAGAAAGAATGAAGGGATGGAGCCAAAGCAAAAGCAATACCCAGCTGTGGATGTGACTGGTGATAGAAGCAAGGTCCGATGCTGTAAAGAGCAATATTGCGTAGGAACCTGGAATGTCAGGTCCATGAATCAAGGCAAATTGGAAATGGTCAAACAAGAGATGGCAAGAGTGAATGTCGACATTCTAGGAATCATCAAACTGAAATGGACTGGAATGGGTGAATTTAACTCAGATGACCATTATATCTGCTACTGTGGGCAGGAATCCCTCAGAAGAAATGGAGTGGCCATCATGGTCAACAAAAGAATCTGAAATGCAGTACTTGGATGCAATCTCAAAAACGACAGAATGATCTCTGTTCGTTTCCAAGGCAAACCATTCAATATCATAGTAATCCAAGTCTATGCCCCAAGAGAACATAGACAAGTCTAAATTCAACCTTTATAAAGAGGCTTCTCATGCCAGACACCAAAAATGTGTTCCCGGCAGACCTGCCTTAGTGATATTCTTGGTAACACATGAAAGTGAAAGTTGCTGATTCATGTCCAACTATTTGCAACTTCATGGACTATACAGTTCATGGAATTCTCCAGGCCAGAACACTGGAGTGGGTAGCCGTTCTCTTTTCCAGGGGATCTTCCCAACCCAGGGATTGAACCAAGGTCTCTCTCATTGCAGGCAGATTTTTTACCAGCTGAGCCACTAGGGAAGCCCAAGAATACTGGAGAGGGTAGCCTATTCCTTCTCTAGGAATCAAACCAGGGTCTCCTGCATTGCAGGCAGATTCTTTACCAGCTGAGCTACCAGGGATATAATAAATAATATTATATATTATTTGTAATATATAAATATATATATATTTGTTCCTTTTAGATTTGCTTCACTTTATAAATAATACTGAATTTCACTAAATTAAACTTTTTTACTTCCTTCTATAGCTATGTCTTTCCAATAACTAAGTGATTTGAAAATTGAAAAAAAAAAAAATAGTATTTTAGTCTGACCAGCATCATCTTAATTGTTTTAGGTAGTTTATCTTCAGTTCCAGTGTTGGTCTGTTCCCATTTCCTTGAGGACAATTCTTGGAACTGTGGAAGCTTATGACATGGCTACAGTCTGGTCATCATGTAGTTAACTTCTCCCACCTGGTGGGAGTTTCAGTCTCTACAAAACAACTCACAGGATATGGCCCAGAACATTATCTATAGTCTTTGAGGAGGAACTAAACGTCCTTGATTTTGCTTAATGACTTAACAATTATTGTTTTGTTTGACTACTTTTCTTTGCTTTTGTATTTCTTCACTTCTCTGATTTAACTTATTTTTTGGCTAAAGTTTTTTTTATAGACAAAAGGCAGGTAGACAACACGGTATGTGTGTGTGTTGTGGGGGGACGGTCCTGCTCATTTCAGGAGTTAGGGGTAGGTAGTCATGGTTAACTACTTTCAAGATGAAATCTGACCGGTGGGAAACAGGTGATGACAGGGAGCCCACCTGTAAATTTCCTTTTGTTTCTCCCTCCCATGGACTGGACCAAACACAGGTTCTGGAGCAGCCCTGCATGGCTCTGCAGTTGCCCCTGTGAGGTCACCTACGATTCTTCCAGGCTCCTGAGAAGACGTGACCAGAATCACCCACCATCTTGACCTGCTTCTCCTCCTCCCTGCCTCACTTACCTCTCTGTCCTTGGTTTCTACCTCTCAGAAACTTAGCTATTCATCGCTGACTTAGATGTTGCTTTCTAGGGAACCTGGGCTAAAACACGAACATTCTAGTACATTTTTTTTTTTTAATAATAATGCATTTATACGCCTTTCCTGTCTTTCTGTATAAAATTCACTTCTAGGTTTTGGAAATCCGTCTGCCCATGTGGGTCTATATTCAACTTTCACTAAGGTTTACATACACATATACCTAAATGATAGAATTTCTCTTCTGTGATTAGAGGTGCTTGAGCTACCCTGAATTCACTGCTGCTTTTTAGACATTTCGGGCACATTCCCACCTTCATATTTGCTTTTCCTCCAGATGTCCATGTTCCTTCATCTCCTCCCAGTCTGTGTTTGTGTGTTTCCCCCAATCTTTCTGTGTAAAACTGTAGCCTTTCCCTCTTCTACCAACTTCCTATCTCCTCTCCTGCTTCATTTTTCTTTATAGCTTTGTTTATCTATTTATTTCAACTGGAATATGGGCAACTCAATGAGGGCAAACATTTTCTGTATATTTTCTTTACTTCTATATTCCCCAATGCCTAGAATAGTAGCTGGCACCTAAAAGTGATCAAAAGAGTTTTTTAAATGTGTGAGTAAATTGATCAGTCATTGCTATTATTATCTGTTAGATAGACACTTTCTAGTGTTTCAGCATTGATTCATTTGGCTCAATTTTAAGGAAGAGTAGGATAACACGTAGCATTAGAACATGTAAATTGGGTTTACACAGCAGTTGAGTGATTGCGGTGAAAATGATCAAGTTCATAGGGAAAATCCATACCTTTATCATTAAGTAGTTTCTGAGAATCTACTGTGTACCTACTCCAAATGAGAACCTTGGGAGATACAAAAAAATACAAGATATAATTGTCCTTTTCACAAAGTTTTTCACTTTCCTTAAGAAAATTGATGTTGTCATATGAAATAATCACACAACTTTAAACCACTAATCCATGTGAGTTTTGACTTTCACAGTTAGGGACAAGAGACGATGAATATGTTAGAACCCTATCTCCAACTCTCCCACTCAAGCCTTATTTGACCTTTGACATTCAATCTAGCCTTTCTCTGGTCCCAGAGCTCACCTATGAGGTTGGGATAATCTCTTAAGGGATTATTAAAAGGATTAAATGATACAACCCAAGTAAGTTGCCTAAGATACTGGAAATACTTCATAAATATTCACAGTTTTCATTAGTATAATATTCAAGGTTTCATTATTGTTATTTTTAAGAAGCTACATAGAGATACTGTCACAGAGAATGGGACCTGAGGAATAACTAGGACTTGAGGGAAGAGGAAAAAATAGAGGAAATGAGGGGAAAACAAGTCCAGAAACCCAGAGACAGAGATGCATGAGATAGGTTAGAAGGAGCAGTGCCACAGGTGATGGAGTGGGGGAAGGAGGGGCAGGTAGACAGGCTATGTCAGGAGCTTGGACTTTAAATAGCACTCTCTTCACTGGGCTTTGAAGGTCTTAGGAATGAGAAAATAGGGGAGAGAGAGGGCAGGTAGATAAAGGGAAAGAAGGGAAGATGGAAAAAAGTTGAGAAGCAAAAGTAAAGGCTGGCCATTGGCCAAAAATAGCCTTCTCATGTGTGATATTCTCTTAGAATGTCTTTAAAGCAATAAGATGAGAGGGCAGTTCAGAGCACTGGATTAATTCCCTTTTCTCTCTCCCCCTCTCTTTCTCTTGCCCTTTTATTAAGAAAATAAAAGAGACTTTGAAATATTAAGAGATAGTGGGATTAGAACCTTCTCCTGCCAGCCCCAGTCTTTCCTCTATTAATTTCCACTTGATTAGAATTCTTTTTGAAGTGTTTAAATATGGACAATAGGAAATAGAAGGGTGAGTTATTGAATATCAGTTAGACAGTATTAATATAATCACAGCTCCCATTTTTTTATATAGATGCTTCATCTATATGTAGAGTTTCCATTAGGAATAAAGTAGATACCCTCTCTCCCCTACCTCAAGTAATTATGGTTTTTTAAACTATAATGAAACTCTTAAAAGTTAATAGCTGATTTGTAAATCCTCAGCTTAAAATCTTTAATTTAAAAAAATAAGTCTTAAAACTAGAAAACTGAGAATTATTTTTTCTACTTGCTTAAGAAAAAAAGACATAAGGAAATTCCCTAGCACTAAATGCTCTTAAATGAGTGAAGGCTTTTAGCACATGCATCGTTTATAACGAGCCAGTTTATAACTCATGGACATGAGTTTGAGTAGGTTCCGGGAGTTGGTGATGGACAGGGATGCCTGGTGTGCTGCAGTCCATGGGGTTGCAAAGAGTCAGATATGATTGAGCTGAACTGATAAAAACAGAGAAAATGCAGACACACAGAAGAGAGGATAATGTGATGATGCAGAAGTTGGAGTGATGCGTCCACAAGCCAGGGAATCACAGGAATAACAACAGAGCTGGAAAGAAGTAGAGCTGTAGCTGGGAGCAATATGGGCCACCCTAAAATGTGTCTCTTTGGCGTGGGGGTTATTTTAGGCTGATTATTTTTAAGAACTGGAAGACTCAGGAAGTCTTACTTTTTACCTTTCCCTTGGCTACCTAAAGAATTTAAACAAAGGGCCTCTTCCCAGAAGACAGTTAGCACCAACGATACCTGCAAAGAATATGGACCAGGTGAGATGGGGACACTGGCAGGGCTTAGAGATCAGGGTTCACCTGTGTCCATTGTCCCTGCAGGCCCAGCAAACACTTATTTACCAGACATTTGCTTTTCCATCTCTTTGAGAATCACTTTCTTCCGCTTTGAAGCCCCATCCACTTCCCCATCCTCCTCTTTTAGCTGAAAATAGTGTTTAAGGGAGGACTTCAGCCATTTTGGTGAGTTACTCAGTTTTCCTGGGTCTCTCCCATGTGGACATTATTAAACTTTCATTTGCTTTCTTTTGTTAATCTGTCTCATGTAAATTTAATTCTTAAATCAGTCAGAAGAAGGTAAGAGAGGAAAACATTTTCCTCCACAGCAGAAAGAGATTTTTCTAGAGCACCGGTCCCCACACTTTTTGACATCAAGGTCTGGTTTTGTGGAAGACAACTTTTCCATGGACTGGGCAGGAGTGGGGTGGGGGTTGGAGATGATTCAAGTGCATCAGATTTATTGTGCACTTTATTTCTATTATTATTACATCAGCTCCACCTCAGATCATCAGGCATTGGATCCTAGAGGTTGGGGGACCCTGCCCCAGAGCTTTTGGAGGGAGCATGGCTCTGCCAAAGCCTTTGTTTCAGGCCTCCAGAACTGTGAGAGAAGACACATCTGGTTGGAGCAAATAAGAGCATCCCTACGAAACTAACAGCATGCCATATTTCAATACAAATTTTACTTAAAGAAACACAGACAAACAAAAAGTTAACTAAAACTCATGTTGGCAGGAGTGTGTGATCTTCTATATGGTGACTGAGAGCTCTTTTGGAAAGCTATGAATTTACTGACCTAAATCATTAAACACATACTTTTGTTTTACTCTATTCACAGAACTATCACCTAAGGAGTAATTACAGGTGTCCACAATGATGTTCACTCCAACATGACTCTTTGCAACCTCATGGACTATAGCCCTCCAGGCTCCTCTGTCCCTAGGATTCTCCTGGCAAGAATACTGGAGTGGGTTGCCATTTCTTACTCCCAGGGATCTCCCCAACCCAGGGACTGAACCTGAGTCTCTGGATTCTCCTTCACTGGCAGGTGGATTCTTTGCCAATGAGCCACCTGGGAAGCCCAGAGGTAGTTTAAGCAATCTCTGTCCCCTGTAGGAGAATAAGTGTCAATGCAGCTGTGGCAGGCACTTCAGTGAGATATTCATGTGTGTTCTTTCCTTCTGAAGTTTTCCTTTCTCCTTCAAAGAAAGTAGCCAGGCTATATGAGTGTCCTACTGCTATGTAATAAATACCACTAACTTAGTGACTTGAGACAAAATCTATTTATAGCTTACAGTTCTGGATTTCTGGTTCAGAATTCCAGGCAGGACTCAGCTCATTTCTGTGCTCAAGGTTTCACAAGATTTAAATCACAGTGGTCAGCAGCCTACTTTCATTGCTGGTGGCTCTAAGGGTAAATCTACTTGCAAGCTCATTCTGATTGGTGGCAGAGTTCAATTTCTTGGGTTTGTAGGACTGAAGTCCCTGTTTCTTGAGGACCATCAGCCACAGGTGCTGGAGAAGACTCTTGAGAGTCCCTTGGACTGAAAGGAAATCAACCCTAAATATTGACTGGAAGGACTGATTCTGAAGATGAAGTTCCAATACTTTAACCACCTGATGTGAAGAGCCAACTCATTGGTAAAGACCCTGACGCTGAAAAAGATTGAAGGCAAAAGAAGGGAGCAGCAGAGGATAAGATGGTTAGATAGTATCACTGACACAATGGACATGAATTTTTTGCAAACTGTGGGAGATAGTGAAGGACAGGGGAGCCTGGAATGCTGCATTACATGGGATTAGAGAGTCAGAGACAACTTAGCGACTGAACAACAGCAACACCACCACTGTCTAGTCCTCACATTGGCTTTCATGTTGAAAGCTTGATCTGAAGACCCAGAGGAACAAAACAGGGGTCTCAGAGTCTATTTAATGCATGGAGATGGGGCTTCTGAGATCATCATTATGTAATTCCTGGTGTTTTCTAGCACCAAAGATGCATAGCTCTTAAAAAATAAGTTCTTGATAAACATCATCTTTTTTAAAAATCTAGAAATGTTATGGGATTTATAAATTGTATTTTTTAACATTAGTATTAACTACTTGAATCCCAACTGTTTAACTGACTTACAAGAAAAACATTCTTTACAAATCCCTCCACCCAAACACAAACTATGCTAATACATTCTTTTACTTTAAACATGCTGATCTGTGTGCATATGAAATCTGATGATTCCTTTGGTGCATATGAAACCAAGTCCCTGTCACCGTTGTGGGAAAGGCCAGAAACACAGGACTAATTTGAAATTTGAGCAACAGTAGGAAATATAAACCAATGAAAGAGATAGGGAACCAGGACACGGATATGCAGATACAGAAGTTCAGCAAAAGCTCTGGCAGAGTAATTAGGAGATTAACAGTTTGAATAAGTAAAAAGCTTGACTCACATTCATCCATTCGTATTTTAGAGGAGTAAATTCTCTGTCCCTCATTATTCCCCTACATTGTAACTGCTGCTGCACCACAGAATTAGTCCCACGAACTATGTAGGTAATGATAAATGAAGTGATCCAAAGCCACAGCAAAAGGCAGATGTGATCGAGTGGTGGGCTGCTCAACCCCAGCCTGTAGACATGAATCAAATGTGTGCTCCAGGGACTTCCCTGGTGGTCCAGTGGTTAAGACTGTACTTCCAATGCAGGGGGCATGGGCTTGATCCCTGATTGGAGAACTAAGATCTCGAATGCTACACGGTGTGACCAGAAAAAAATTGTGTTTCAGCAAAGGGTTTTCACTAAAATAATTTAGTCATCTTTGAATCACTGTCAAATTACCAAATTCCTGAATGCTAAGCCTGAAAATGTCACAGGTCTGATCCACAGACTATGGTTAAAAGGAAGTCCATTTGTTGTGTCCAGATTTACAAAATTGCACCATCTGATGACTGACAAAGTATCTGCATGGAGAGGGACTTCTGGGCTTGCTTTGTCGAGTGGTTGGGCATCATTACTCCTTGAAGCCCAGGCCATTGTCTTATCACCATTTGCATCTTCCAGTACAACCTAGAACATTAATCCAGTACATAATTTTTGTATTGAAATAAAAAGACCAAAATATATGCACATTTTTATATATTTGATGTCTGTCTTCTGAACAAAAAACAACAAAAAATAAATCATAAGATTAGTCAGGCAATGGACAATAATACTAGAGAATGCTTTTAATTATAATCACCTAAACAGCACAGAAAATTTTAAGCTTATACACACCCTCTGTGTGAAACCCAGTCAGTTGGATGCTAGGCTGAGTTCATTGCACAAAGTAAGCAACATGACCTCTATGGACCGTTGTCATTCTGCTGGCCCAGTAGTCACCTTCCTTACCTCCTCTGTGAGGGCACCCAACAGGGCCTGCGTCATGGGGATATAACCCATGTGGTAGGACAGGCTCTGCCCTTACAAGGGGGCCCGTGCTTGGTTTAATGCTCTGCTCTTTTCAGTTGAGAAGCTGAATCATTTTTGAACAAGGGATTCCATATTTTCATTTTTCACTGGGCTCCACAAATTATGGAGCTGATCCATTCCCCAGGTCCACCACTTAAAGGACCAATTGTTGTAAAAAGAATTAAAGCTATAGATTTTTTTTTTTTGCTGGAGTCACTTTACATTTCTTTCCTGTTGCCCCAAATTCCTGAATTTAAAATGTAGAAATTTTATTCTTGGGCTCTTGTCCCATATTTCCCTTTCAAGTGAGTCCAGGGCAGCTCTCACCATAGTAATGTTTAAGGCTTTCTCTTAGAATACTGGGGGTCTTTTCTATGACTAGAAATCTCCAATTCTAGATGCCTCCTTGGTCACTGCCTTCTGGCCACACCAGAAATGAGGATCTACGTGCAACTCAGGAGGGAATATTTGCACTTGCCAACTCCTCAGCACCACAGGTTGTCACGGGGCAAGGAAGTGTGGCTGACCTCCCAGACATGGCTATCAGTGTTTTGAGGGCTGCGGCCCAAGAGGGCCTTGTAAAAGTGAAAGTGAAATTGCTCAGTCATGTCCTACTCTTTATGACCCCAGGGACTGTAGCCTACCAGGCTCCTCCATCCATGGGATTTTCCAGGCAATAGTACTGGAGTGGGCTGCCATTGTAATCAGATTACTAGCAAGGATTAGGAAATACAAGCTCAGGGACGAGGAAGGATTTGCCTAAGGTTGATGCTGGTGATTTACAAGCAGTGAGGACTGAATCTAGGTCTCTGCTGATTTCTTGTGATTCCTCATCGCCTACGTTGGAGCCTTGGTTGTGTGGAAGAAGTCTGATGTTATTTCACTGCTAGTGGGATGCAGTGGGGAGGAATCAGAAGCCATCAACACTGAAGTGATGTCAGATCCAGTACCCTCTGTTCTGGGCACTTGTTCATGGAGATTCAAAACAGGATTGAAAGTAGCCTCATGAAGGTATGCTCACCTTCCTAAGTTGCCGGTTATGAGCATTATGTAACCATGAAGACAGTCCTTAAGGGAGGCCTGGGGCTCATTGGCTTCTCTCTGGAAGCCCATGGTCAAGAAGAGATCATTTCATCCTGTAAGGCTTAGACAGAGCCTGTGAGGCTTAATTTGTCGGTGGTGGGGGCCTCAAGCCGTCACCATTTCCCCTACTGTTGGTTCCACTAGCACCTGCTATATCTCACTACATGGACCAGAACCTGACTATTACATTTTTGTGTGTTTTTAATCCATAACTGATTCATCTGTGTTAATTTGGGCCCAAGGTTACATTCCTGGAGACCAGCAATCAGTCCTTGTTCATCTTTTGAGTCTGAGTAAAATATGATTATTAGCTTGATTCACCCATAGATATGGCTTTAAATGATGAGAGAAGAGCATGACTGAAAAATATCCTGGATTGACAATGTTTCTCTCCTCCTGCCTTCCCCCACCCCCTACCACACACATGTGTAAGGGATTGGGTCTCACAGTCAGAGAACTCATAGGCCTTACCTATACTCCTTCTCTTAGAGTACAAAGTGAGACAGAAAAACAAAGGGGAAGTTACAGCTGTGTTGCCCCACCCCCAGCCTATTCCTGGCATCTATTCTCCTGGCATCTATTCTTATCTGTTCTGCCTTGACCAGGCAGGAAATATAGGCTTCTGGCTCCACTGAGAAAAGAAAACTAAAAAAATCCCTCCCCTATCTCTGCTCCCTCTTGTTTCCAGGTTGCTTTAAGACAACCTGCCTTTGGACTAAATCCACATCTGTGTTTTTAAATTGTGTTTGCTATAATGGCCTGAATTTCTAAATGTGATGAACCCTAGAACTTGCTTTCAACAAAGTCTAACTGAAAAATAAAGAGTGAGAGAGAGAGAGGTTGATTGAGAGAGATCCCAAAGACAACAGACCACAGGCAGGAAAATGAAAAGAGAAAAAGAAAAAAAATGTCATAAAAGAATGGCTTCAAGTTTTTTGTTTGAGGCTTTTGTAAAAGATTTTTAAAGCCAAGAATAAGGCAAGGTAGAAAATTATATGTAAACACCATACAACTGAAAAAAGGAAAGGGACAAATACAATTGTTCCTTCTCTGGTTTTTCTCTATACAGAAAAGGAAAGGAAAAAAAAAAAACCTGAATGAGAAAAGCAGAATTATTCTGAAAACCTCTCATGATATAAAATCAGTTGGCGAGGAGTATTACTAGCTTGGAGGTAGGGAAAAATCATTTCTGAAGTGCATGTTTAGAGAATGGTTTCTTTAATGCAATAAAAATGGAAAAGAATTTGGGGGCAGGGTGGGGGGAAGCCTTCCAGCAGCAGTCACTGCTTCTGTCTTGAGGCTCTGGGCTAAGAGGCCTCGGCCCATCCTTTCAGCAACCTATTATCGGTTTCGCTCCTCCACATTCTTCTCCAGCAACCTTATCAGACACAAGCATCGCCTCAGATGCTGCGACTGGAGTCTTGTAATTGTCCCCGGTTAGAGCTCAATAGCACCTTGAACCAGCAGAGCAATCTCAGCTTTTAAGAAAAGGTCTCCACAAGGAGATGCAGTGAGAGAATTTGCCTGTGGCTATGTGAGTTCTTTAATAGCGAACTCTCCTCTGCCAGCCCCGCTGCTGAGCCTGTGGAGAGATGAGAAGTCTCTTTATTTATCACAGGACTCTTCTGTGTGTCTGTTAGGCAATGATCATATTATTTATTACCAGGTGTGTGGTGCTGTTGGGGGCAGGGTGGGAAATGATTTCTTTAATGGGCCTTCGGCAGACACCAGGGCCCAGGAGATCAAGTTGGGGAAGGGGAGAAAGAAAATTCGAAGACAAGAGAGGACCAGAAGGGGTTCTGTGGCTGCTTAAAGGTGATATGTAAAAGCCTGCACAGAAAACATAATTTATAGCAAATGTACATGTTATACATTATGATTATGTTAATTCAGGCGTAAAAGAGGAGGACGAATGGTGTTCTTCAATATGTGTCTACATACAATCACGTCACCTAAGGCTTGCAGAAAATTTAAGGAAGCCTTTGAACTTTTAGCATCTCTGCTCTGTTTCCTCCCCTCATTCCTCAACCCGACAAAGCAGGACTTTTCCTGCTAGAGAACTAGCAGGTCTAGACTGGGGTCCTGAGAATGAAATGTTCAAAAGTTGGGAAGACCTGGAGCTCAGGATGTGATGGGGAAATATCAGGTACTCTCCAGGCCAGGGGTTCTTAATTTAAACAAATCAGCCAATTTTCTCTTCCAATACATAAGTAATATCAAGAGACTATGGAACATAGACTTTGGAATCTTGGAGAAAAAAGATCTTGTCAGAATTCTTTCTGAATGTGAAAGTTGATCAAGTTTGATGGAATCTTGGATTAGCAGACTTCTCTGGGCAGACCAAGGGACGGGCAGCAGGCAGGTGGTGAATTTTGGATGAAGCTGCCAGGGCAGTTTCTGCTTCTTCTTGTTCTATGCTAATTGTCTGGTCCTCCAGACACTGTTTCCTCCCAAATGCCCACCTCTTTCCAGTCCCCAACTGGAAAGGACAACTGAATCAAGGAAGTCCTTACTGAAAACCATGTCATCCATCCATGGGAATCAAATACAACAAATCTTCTAAAGGGAAGAAGACACTTCCTCCCGCCATCCAACCTCTCACCCCTATCCTAAATGCTCCAGCTAGAAAATAAGGATCTCAGGACAAGATTAAGCTGCAAAGTGCAGATGCCCAGCTATAGTGACATAATAAGATAAGGATTTAGTCTTCCATGTGAAATCTTGAGGTTGACATGTAGGACTATTGCTGCTGATGCTCTGCAAACCTTAGAGCATTGTTTCTGGCTTCAGGTTTGCCACATGGTTGCAAAAGGATTACTGTGGCTCTGGCAATCACATCAGAGTTCCAGGAAGGAAGCAAGAAGAAAGAAAGAGCAGGAGTAGAGGGAAAAGGAGAAGAGGGAAAGAAAAAGTAAAGGGGTAAAGAAGGGCATATAAAAAGGAACCTGTGTAGCCAGCCAGCACTCTTTTTTTAAAGTCATTTCCCTAGAAGCACACTACAACTCAGCTTTCAGTGCTCAGTGAATCTTGTCCCAGCAAGAAGACACTTGATTTACCAGAACATTACATGCCACTCCTATCCATTAAGGAGCTAGGAAGTGTGTTTCATTTTGTTTTCAAGCAGGGCATACCATTAACCCCAACAAAACCAATTTTCTAGTAAGTTAGAAAGGAAGAGTAGATATTAGGAATAACTAACCACTAGCCATAACACAAAGAACCTGGCCCTGATGAACAAGTATAGAGCAGGAGATCTAGAAACTAGAGGCTCCTTACTGGATGAGGAAGACCATCTCTTCCAGGAGATGCAAAGCATCTTGGCTACCCCAGGCCTAAGGCCCCTGGTAGAAGGTCCCCTAAGGGCAAGTACAGAGCTCCAGGTTAGAAATAAACAGTAGACCCTTGAGTTCTTCTTGGCGCCAATCACACCCAGTGAGGCCTCTTTCTTGCCCCTGTGTTACATGTGCATCTAATCTAACCAAACCTGTCCAGCCTCACACTGTATTGTCTCCCTGGCACTGATCATCAGGTCATAACAGAACCTGCCCTGCTACACCGGCCCAAGCTCATGCAGTGTGACCATTTCTTCTAAAACAATGAGGCTTGAGAGCCCCCCTCTGGCCACATTATACTCCCAACTCTCTTTCAGCCATTTCACCTAAGGGCCCAGCCTGTTTTTGCTCTGTACCTATCAGGCTCCAGCGGTCTCCTGCATCTCATCTGTGGGATTTGCTGCTATTTTATAGTCTAGGCTAAAATTCAGTTTCCAGAATTGTATTGCTAACTCTACTTTCTGTGTCAGAACCCTCATTTCACCCATAAGCCCTCATCTCATCCCATGGTGCCTGGGTCTTTGTCTGGTCTCTGTCTGAGCTTCCTTCCCAGAGTCTGCCCTGTGCCTCAACCTGGTCAGACCCAGCCCCTGACACTGAGGCTCTCTGGGCTCTCCTGTTTATCAGAACATGAGTGTCTGTGATCCTCCTCACTGACTGTCTCCAGACACTAAATACCATGCCTTCCCACTGGCTTGTGTGAAACTTGAGAGGTCTGCCCCTGGCCTGAGTAGCCATTGCTGCCTGCCTTTAAGTCCCTCTAAAGCTACACTCTGGTCAAATTCTTTTAAGTTACTGACTGAGGGACTCTTTTCAACCTGTCTGTCCCATTGTGATATGTCTTCTAAGAGGTCCCTAGGACCTGGCCCATTTCAGCCTGGTAGTCACTTTTTAAAAAAATTAATTAACTAATTAATTTTTGGCTGCTCCAGGTCTTAATTGCGACACACAAGATCATCAATCTTTATTGCCATGAGATCTTTACTTGCAGCATGCAAACTCTTAGTGCAACATGTGGGATCTAATTCCCTGACCAGGAATTGAACCTGGGCTCCCTGCATTGGGAGTACAGAATCTTAGCCACTGGACCACCAGGGAAAGTCCCTGGTGAGTCACTTCCCATGGAAATGCAGGCTCTGAAGGTTGGGCGATCAAAGGACAGTAGCTGCTGATCTGGGCCATTCTTGGCTGGAGCCACTTAGAGGTCAGCCATGCATATCCTGGTATCACCAAGTGCCTGGAGAGTTCTATTAATTAGGGCCCTTACCTCTGAACTCTGGTGTGTACATGGCCCTACAGCTGACAACTGTTCATTGCTGGTATCTCACTGTAATCATCCCAATTACCCTGTAAAACAGTGAAGTTGAAATAATTTCCTTCGATTTTCTTTGGTGTCAGAGACTTCCTAGTGCTTAGAAATCATCATAGTAATGTGAAAATAATAGCATAATCATAATAATATTACAGGCACTGGTCCCAGAGAGGGCAAAGTGGGGTCCCTAGTGAGTTGGAATTGGTGCCAACAATTCCTTTGTGCATTATAATTTTAAAAGCTCTGTCCACAAAACCCTTGTGAACAAAGTGGAAGAGTTTTCATTACCACCTTACAGAGGGTTTGCCAAGATTCCCAGAGGAGTTAAGAGCTCTATAACAAGTCACCGAGCTTTAAAGCAGCAGGCCAGCTCTCAAAAGAAGCTATGGTTGTCAAGCCCACGGTTCTTTTCACTCTTCCAGGGGTGGTGTGCATGGACCTCCAGAAGCTTCAGCACTAGGGTGATGGTGCTCTGTGTCTTAATTCCTGAGAGGATACAGGAGTGTTTCTGAATTGCAATCAAGAGCTTTCCACAGTTCCTCCAACACTTGGAGTGTTCTGGATCATTCTCATCAGGAAAGAGGCTATTGGGCTCCTAGGAAGAGGTCTGTTCTGATTTGATGGCGCTCTGGTGCCTACTCAGAAGAATATTAGGTGAGAACATTTCTTGCCCTCAGAAATTGAAATTGCTCAGAAATTGCTCAGAGGACCAGCATTATATATAATCATATGACTTTGCATATCTATCAATAATAATAGAAGTTATCTTTTCCCCAAGCCCATCATCCTTATATTATAAACTGAAAAGAAAGTCTCCACCACATCTGAGATTTTGTATGATTACACCTGACTTAAGCTCTCTATGAGAAGTTAATACTTTAGACAAGTCTCTGAACTTGAAATATCCAAATTGTGCCTTTATATCTGTTTCATTGTTCACTACATTTCCTGAGGAGACCAAGATTCTCTCTTTTGGCTGACAAAGTAGATAACATAGAATTGAGGATTAACTTGTCTAACATAGAAATCTGGAAAATGCAAAGAAAACTTAAGTATCAAATAACATTATTATCTTCATGTAAAATTAGTTATTAAGCTCTTACTTAAATATAATGCCTTGCATGTGCATAGTACTTTACAAGACTTTTTCCATCCATTATCTTACCCAATCCTCTGCAAAATCCTAAAACATAGGTCAGTCTTATTAGCTCCATTTCCCTCACAGAGGAGGTAACTGAGACTCTAGGATGTCATGAGTCATGCATCCAAAACTAGGCTTTAGCAGAAATTAAGAACCAAACTATACGTATGTGCGGAGGCAGTTTGTTCACCAACCCCCATGCTCTCCCCTTGACACTGACCTCCCTCTCTTGGACTCCAGTGGAATCTTGGGACACATGGAAAAGCTCACCAAGGTAGCCACAATTTATTTATCTAATATACATATTTCTAAATTTGTATTGGGTCTTCGTCATTGCACATGGGCTTTCTCTCGGTGCAGCAAATGGGGGTGTGGTGTACAGGCTTCTCGTCGCAGTGGCTGCTTTTGTTGTGGAGCACAGACTCTAAGGCTTTAGTAGTTGCAGCTGCGGGCTCAGTAGCTGTGGCTCTCGGGCTCTAGAGGGCAGGCTTAAGAGTTGTGGCTCACAGGTTTAGTTGCTTCACAGCACGTGGGATCTTCCTAGAGCAGGGATCGAACTGGTGTCCCCTGTATTGCAAGATGGGGACATGACCACTAGACCACCAGGGAAGCCCTGATCAGCCACAGCCATGATTTAGAACTGTCATCGCCTGCTCATCTGAGCCATTGTATCATGAAGACTACCAATCCCAAAGGCAAAGCTGACAGTCCTATGTCCACTGGTGACCACAATTTTTAAGGTTTCCCTAGTTGACTTCCAGGATCTACCTAATGTGGCCCCAGGGTTCTCTTTCTACCCCAAAGGCATCCAATAAGTATTCAGCAGTGTTGACCTCTACACTTTTTCCTGCCCCTCTGACTTAAGAATGATGTAATCTAATTCATAGTTTTGGACGCAGTAATTCAATGATTTAGGAAAGCTCCACCACCTCCTACAACTGCCTTTCTAAGGAAAGTGGCCCCCAAACAACTTGAGAGTTGTGACATGAAGGTAAAAACATGTGACCAGATGGCAGCTCCTTGTAGCCTGGTAGGATGTTTCTTCAACGAATGTTCAGTGTGTTCCATCCATTGGAATGGAGAAGTTTCAAACAGTAGGTCCTGAGATTGGAACTCTATGATTCTGGTGAATGAGGAACATCTCCACAGTTGCCACTCAATCATGAGAGCCCTCAGAATGCCTGCTCTCAGAGGCCAAGGTGGTGTAAATGCCAAAAGAGGATGATTCCATCGACAGCATCAGCTCAGTCTGGGGCCCAGCTTTAGATATAGCATCACAATCCCAGAACCAGCACCAAGCATGCAGGGTCCCATAGCTTAGTAGAAGGACCAGAAGTGAAATGGTGATTCTTTCCTGTTTTAATCCATCCTGGAAGCTTACTAGTCAGAGAACATGGGGCTAAGGAAGTGCCCACAAGCTTGGTGCCTATCACAGCTCTTCCCTCCCAGGGTTGAGGGCTACATAAGAATGCCCACTGCCTGCCGCCTTCCTCTATCTTAGCCCCTTCCCAAGGGTGGATTCTGTGCTATTTTAATTTTCAATTTCACCTCAGTCGTAGTCTGTTAGATTACCACTGACTCCAGGCCCACAGCTAAAACCAGATAACCCAAGTCCCAGGGCTCAAGACTCCAGCCTCATGGGTTTAGGAAGCTTAAACAGAGTGGCTCAGATGGTAAAGAATCTGCCTCCAGTGTAGGAGAGCCAAGTTTGATCCCTCATTTGGGTTGGGAAAATCCCCTGGAGAAGGGAATGGCAATCCACTTCAGTATTCTTGCCTGGAAAATTCCATGGACTGAGGAGCCTGGTAGGCTATGGTCCATGGGGTCCCAAAGAATTGGACAGTACTGGAGAAGGCAATGGCACCCCACTCCAGTACTCTTGCCTGAAAAATCCCTTGAACAGAGGAGCTTGGTAGGCTGTAGTCCATGGGGTCGCTAAGAGTTGGACACGACTGACTGAGCGACTTCCCTTTCACTTTTCACTTTCATGCATTGGAGAAGGAAATGGCAACCCACTCCAGTGTTCTTGCCTGGAGAATCCCAGGGACGGGGGAGCCTGGTGGGCTGCTGTCTACGGGGCCGCACAGAGTCAGACACAACTGAAGCGACTTCGCAGCAGCAGCAGCAAAGCAATTAACACTTTACTTTCACTTTTGCTTTTTAAACAGAGTAGAATTTCTAAATAGGCAACTCAAATCAGAAAAGTCAAATTGTAAAGTGAAGGCAGTCTAAGAAGAAAAAAAAAAAACAGCAGGCAAACTGGAAATTAAAGTTTAGGGGCCCAGAACGAGTAGAGGTGGCAGGGGATGTCCAAGCATCAAGTGTGTGTGGAAAAGGTCATGATGCATTGGTAAGAGCCACAGGCTCTCAAAGGGAAACTCTGGTGGCATGGTGGGGGCTGGCTGGAAGCAGCTGTGGGCCATCGGTCTGTCCATTGTCCTCTGCTGGTCCCTACTGTTGTTAATGGCCTTGATACACCTGTGATGATACCTGTAGTCACCTTTTGGCATTTGAGCCCCTACTGTCACTACGTGGCAGTGCAATCTTTAACTCTCCTGGTAGAACTGCTTCCCTCTCCCACCCCTTCACTCCTGTCCGGTGGACCCAGGACTCTCACACTCATCAGCTGCCCTACTGGTGTCAGAGGACTGAGCAGTTGATGTCACTGCATGTCTCCTGACTCTTTTACTCCCAGATCCAGTTTCTTTTGACAGGGAGTCCTGCCACCTCCTGTTTTATCTCCTCTCTGGATTCATGTAGGTCCACGTTCTGAAGCACAGCTCTCTGAAAAGTCAAGCAAAGACTGAGCAAAATACCAAGTTTTGGGGAGCACTACAAGAGATACCCCAATTCCGCCATCCATAGCCCACAGTAAACTTACATTTCTGAACATTTGAGGACAATCACACAGACCTCAGGTGAAATAAGCAATTTATGAAAATAGCATTGGTGCTTATTTGAAAAAGACAGAACAAACATTTACTGGGCTCCCAGAAAGTTCCAGGTAGCATGCTGGACACACTGGTTAGAGTTTATCACCTAATTCTTATAAGGATCCTGTGACTTTGGACTGTGTTCTTCCAGCTGACAAATGAGGGAACTGAGGCTCAGAGAACTTAAACAATTTATGCCAGCCCCAAAAGCTAGAATGTAGCTGGAATTCAAGCTAAGTTGGGCCTAACTTAAAAACTTATGTATGTTCAATGATTCTCTGTATTCTGTGATGAATATTGTCAATTCCAGGTTGATGCTATACCAATGACACCCACCCATGTCTGCCTGCCTGCCTCTTTCATGCATTAGACTATAAACCACTGGCAGGCAGAGGTCTGTCTCATTGGCCTCTAGGCAATCTATATCTAGGATGAAGACAAGAATCTGGCAGCAGTGGAGCTTAGTAAATGTTGATTGATGCGTGACTCTCCACAGGAGACTGCATCTGTGTCCAGAAGATGATATATCTTGTCCCTACTCTCAAGGAACCCCAAATCAGATCAAGGACAGGTGCATAAGAAGCTTAACAATTGCAGTTTAATCCGCAAGATCTGCAAAAGCCACCATAGAAAACACCTTTGGAAAGAATTGATTCTTTTTGTGCAACCTACTTGTTCTTGACAGACAATGACTCTTGTGTGCTGATGGTGGTTACCAAACACTTCTTTCCCTTTCACTAAATTTGTGAAAGATAAACATCTTATTAAGGTTTCACTGCTGCTCTTATGATTTTCCAGATTAACACAGAATAAACATGGTTGGCATTTAAGAAGTCCCTGCTTGCCTCAAGCACAGGAATATAGATATTTTGAATCTTTTCACTTTCAAAGAAGAACAATTCTTATATCCTTCTCTAGAAAGTGAGATATAGCTTTCATTTTCACCTCCTGAATGAAAAATCTTCTTTCTTATAATAATGTCACCCTCTACTGAAAGTTTAGAATGTTGCTGTTCCTGTTTCTTAAAGGCAAGGTACTTGGCACTGAGAAAATACAATTACTAGTATTCATGCCCAGGAACAAATCTCTGTTTTTCTTAATCTCCCACCTCTGGGCTTAGAATAAAGTTGTACACATTTTATAAATGTAGTTAGCAGATTAATTCAGAAAACTATGTCCTCAGGAAAAACTATTTCCTGGCCTGAAAATAGTGCAAATCATAGTCTTTGAGCTCTGTGCAGAGCTAGCACTGCTAGAAATCAGGGAAGTGGGAGCAGATTTGGTTTTTCTTCCACTCTATGTGTGCAGTGCCTAGAACAACACCCAGCATACAGGATACAGCTCTTGAATGTTTGTGAAGTTTGTAAATGAATGAGAAATCAGATTTATAAGGATAGATCTTTTTCCAAAAATGAAATTATTTCCATCTATATTAGCCCAGACTGCACTGATAAAATACCACAGAATGGGTGGCTTAAATAATAGAAATTTATCTTCTGAAAGTCTGAGATCAAGCTGACATAATTGTCCAGTTCTGGTGAGACCCTTTTTCCTGGCTTGCAGATGGCTGTTTTCTCACTGTGTGCCTGTATGTTCTTTCCTCCACCTCTTCTTCATCATAAAAAGCCACCAATCCCATCAAAGTAGGACTCCACCCTTATAATGGCATGCCTCCTTCATTATCTCCTAAAAGCCCTATCCCCAAACACAGTCACATTTAGGGCTTCAGTATGTGAACTGGGTGGGGACAGGGAGGGAGTGGAAGAGGGGTCACAATTTAATCCATAGCAACATTTCTTCTGTTTTCAGGCTCTGAGCCATTGTCTCTGCTGTGATCACTTACTAGATAGTAACCACAATCATTCTAAGACTCAATATTCCAAGAGCCAAATCTGGCCTGCCACCTGTTTTTTGCATGGCCTGCAAGCTAAGGATGGATTAACATTTTTAAATGTTTGCCAAAAAAATCTAAATTAGAATATTTCACAACATGTGAAAATTACATGCTATTCCCATTTCAGTGCCACACTCACTCATTTAAATATTGTTTGTAGCTGCTTCTGCACCATAATAGCAGATGGAGTAGTCAAGACACATCTTATGACCCACAAAGGCTGAAATATTTACTACCTGGCCCTTTACACCAAAATTTATGGACCCTTGTTCTAGGCTAATGGTTCTCCAGGGAACTTGTTGGAAATTTAAATTATCTGGCTTCATCCACTGAATCAAATTGTGGATATAGAGCTTAGCAATTTGAGTTTTAATCATCTTCCTGGTGATGCTGATGCACACTGGGGTTTGAGGAGCACTGGTCTAGACTTGTGAATCGCATTCTGAGATACAGTATCCTTTATTAAGCACCCACTGGTTTTCTCAGGTGGTTCAGTGGTAAAGAATCTGCCTGCCAATGCAGGAGACACTGGCTCATCCCTGGATTGGGAAGATCCCTTGGAGAAGGAAATGGCAACCCACTCCAGTATTCTTGCCTGAAAAATCCCATGGACAAAGAGGTGCCTGGCAGGCTACAGTCCGTGGGGTCGCAAAGAGTCGGACATGACTGACCACGCCAGGAAGCACCCACTGTGTGTCTGGACCCATGCTCACAGGTCGTGATTTGGTTCAACTAGCAAGAGACCATTAAAAAAATAAAATAAAATAACGATGCTCGGGAAATCCCTTAGGAGTGGCGGTTGTTTCCATTGCAAAGTAGCCGCCTGTCGTAAAAGAAGTAGCATAAAGCGATTCCGAGCTTGATAGGCAAGAATCCCTGGGGGGGTTTCAGGCAAAATGAGTTCTTAAATATTTGATTTTCTCTCCAGTCACTGGCCGCCTTTCTATTTGGTTTGGGGCTGAAATAAGACAGCTTGTAAGTAACTGGAGAGGGTGTTTACCCAGTGAATTAGTTCGGCTTTCATTGTGCAAGAGATTAGCGCCAAGCAGTGGATGAGGCTCCGTTTCAGGTTAGAGGGGCTCGCCGTTCGCTAGCTCCAGGCCAGGACTAATTATCATAGGACTGAGGCCATTAAAGGGCTTAACTACCAGTGCCCCCTTCCAGGACTGGATTAGCCGTTCGCCTGCAGCTTTTGGCCGATAACCATTCCCAGTTCCGTCTGCTCTCTGCGATGATGTGAGCCGGAAAACGCGGTGGACTCACAGCTCGGAACTGCCAGGCACATGGGCGCCTGCCTGGAAAGCTCTGCTGCTTTGAGGGGCCAGGCATACACTTCTCCTGGGAAAGGACTGAAGGCCACCTGAGGTTTTTCTTATATCAGGATGTTTCTGGGAAGATGGACAAGAGAGCCTGGGCAACAGAGGGTTGGAAATGAGGCTCCTGTCCTGCTCTCGGAAAGCCCGGGCGCTGTCCAAGGTAACATGAGTCCTGCGGGACCTGGCGAGTCCGCCGGCTGAGTGCGGAGCTGCACTGACTCCAGGACCCTCAGGACCTCGGGACAAAGGGATGAGGGCATTCACCTGCATTACCCCAGCACCATCCCTCCCTTGCACTTTTTCTTTCAGAGTCAGAGGGGCAGTCTGCACAATTGTGGGAGGAGCAGAGAAACAGAGTTTTAGAGTGTTGTTGTTTTTTTTTCCTTTCTTCCCTCAGTGAAATCGGGCAAGTAAGTTATCTTATGTCCCTAAATCTTGGCTCCTCATCTATAAAATCAAACTAAAGTAGTGCCTAGTCAAAAGAGCTCTTTGTGGGTTAAAGTATTAGGAGCACTGATTCATTTCAAGGCTCAGTATGTGAGTGCTCTTAAGCTGATGAGCACCTTAAAAGAAAAAGCCCTTTCTCTCACGAACCTGCAGTCAGGAAGAGCCCTTGAAGATTTTCTGGTTTTCAGCTTCCTAAATTTCCCCAAATGAGAACTAGCTTAAATGCTAGTAACATCTGTAACATTCTTTGCAAAAGAAAATAGAAATATATGTGTGTGTGTGTATGTGTGTTAGTCACTCAGTCATGTCCAACTCTTTGTGACCCCATGGACTGTAACCAGCAACGATCCTCTGTCCATGGGGTTCTCCAGGCAAGAATACTGGAGTGGGTAGCCATTTCCTTCTCAGGATCTTCCCAAACCCCTGGGATCAAACCTGGGTCTCCCACATTGCAGGCAGATTTTTTACTATCTGAACCACCAGGGAAGCCTAAATATATATGGATCTCACCAAAAAAAAAAAAAAAAAAGTGAAGTGATAAGTGTGTTAATTAACGTGATGGGAGGAATCTTTTCACCATATAGCCATGTATCAAACCATCATGACATACACCTTAAATATCTCACAACTTTATTTGTCAATTATACCTCAATAAAGCGTGGGGGGGGGGGATGCATGAAAGGAGAAAACATCCATCTGAAAGTAGTAATAAAACTGGTGAATGGAAATATATATATATATATACACACACACACGTATAGGTGGATCTGAAGATCCCTCACAATCAGTGCATGGGCCCCCAGGGGTCCAAAGCCCATAGGTTTAGAAAGGCTCATATGTTCAACTCCCCACCTTGGCAGAAAGGTCAACTGCTGTTGGCACACCTCCAAATCTGGGGCACCCCCAACTTTCTATGCAGATCAATTAATTTCAGTGTTGTTCTGATGCAAGAAAATTCTTTTTAAAAACAGTGCATTTATGATAGTCACCAAAATAACAGTGATTTTTAATATAAATTTATTTATTTTAATTGGAGGCTAATTACTTTAAAATATTGAATTGGTTTTGCCATACATCAACAAGAATCCTCCACAGGTGTACATGTGTTCCCCATCTTGAACCCCCCTCTCACCTCCCTCCCTATCCCATCCTTCTGGGTCATCCCAGTGCACCAGCCCTGAGCATGCTGTATCATGCATCAAACCTGGACTGGCGATTCATTTCACATATGTTAATATACATGTTTCAATGCCATTCTCCCAAATCACCCCACCCTCACCCTCCCCCACAGAGTCCAAAAGACTGTTTTATACATATGTGTCTCTTTTGCTGTCTCGCATACAGGGTTCTGTTTGATGGGATTATGAGTAATTTTTTTCAGATTTTTCACATATTTGCAAAAAGTCCTACATTTAGTAGCCATGCATTATAAAATATTAAACAAAATTAAACAAAAAAAATCATAGTCAACAAAAGAGTCTGAAATGCAGTACTTGGATGCAATCTCAAAAATAACAGAATGATCTCTATTTCCAAGGCAAACCATTCAGTATCACAGTAATCCAAACTTTTGCCCAACCAGTAATACTGAAGAAGCTGAAGTTGAACAGTTCTGTGAAGACCTACAGGACCTTTTAGAACTAACACCCAGAAAAGATGTCTTTTTCATTATAGGGCACTGGAATGCAAAAGTAGGAAATCAAGAAACACCTGGAGTAACAGGAAAATTTGGCTTTGGAGTACAGAATGAAGCAGGGCAAAGGCTAATAGAGTGCTGCCAAGAGAATGCACTGGTCATAGCAAACACCCTCTTTCAACAACACAAGAGATGTCTCTACACATGGACATCACCAGATGGTCAATACCAAAATCAGATTGATTATATTTTTTGCAGCCAAAGATGGAGAAGCTCTATACAGTCAGCAAAAACAAGACTGGGAGCTGACTGTGGCATAGACCATGAACTCCTTATTGCCAAATTCAGACTTAAATTGAAGAAAGTAGGGAAAACAACTAGACCATTCAAATATCACCTGAATCAAATCCCTATTATTATACAGTGGAAGTGAGAAATAGATTTAAGGGATTAGATCTGATAGAGAGAGTACCTGAAGAACTATGGATGGAGGTTCATGACATTGTACAGGAGACAGGGATCAAGACCATCCCCATGAAAAATAAATGCAAAAAGGCAAAGTGGCTGTCTGAGGAAGCCTTACAAATAGTTGTGAATAGAATAGAAGCAAAAGACAAAGGAGAAACAGACAGTTATACCCATTTGAATGCGTAGTTCCAAAGAACAGCAAGGGGAGATAAGAAAGACTTCCTCAGAAATCAATGCAAAGAAATAGAGGAAAACAATAGAATGGGAAAGACTAGAGATCTCTTCTGGAGAAGACAATGGCACCCCACTCCAGTACTCTTGCCTGGAAAATCCCATGGACAGAGGAGCCTGGTAGGCTGCAGTCCATGGGGTCGCTAAGAGTCGGACACGACTGAGCGACTTCACTTTCACTTTTCCCTTTCATGTATTGGAGAAGGAAATGGCAACCCACTCCAGTGTTCTTGCCTGGAGAATCCCAGGGACGACAGAGCCTGTTGGGCTGCCGTCTATGGGGTTGCACAGAGTCGGACACGACTGAAGCGACTTAGCAGCAGCAGAGATTTCTTCAAGAAAATTAGAGATACCAAGGGAACATTTCATGCAAAGATGGGCTCAATAAAGGACAGAAATGGTATGGACCTAACAGAAGCAGAAGATATTAAAAAGAGGTGGCAAGAGTCCACAGAAGAACTGTACAAAAAAGATCTTCATGAACCAGATAATCAGTATGGTGTGATCACTCATCTGAAGCCAGACATCCTGGAATACGAAGTCAAGTGAGCCTTAGAAAGCATCACTACAAACAAAGCTAGTGAAGGTGATGGAATTTCAGTTGAGCTATTTCAAATCCTAAAAGATGATGCTGTGAAAGTGCTGCACTCAATATGCCAGCAAATTTGGAAAACTCAGCAGTGGCCACAGGACTGGAAAAGATCAGTTTTCATTTCAATCCCAAAGGAAGTCAATGCCAAAGAAAGCTCAAACTACTACGCAATTGCACTCATCTTACACGCTAGTAAAATAATGCTCAAAATTCTTCAAGCCAGGTTTCAATAGTACATGAACCAAGAACTTCCAGATATTCTTCAACTTGATTTAGAAAAGGCAAAGGAACCAGAGATCAAACTGCCAACATCCACTGGATCATAGAAAAAGCAAGAGAGCTCCAGAAAAACGTCTACTTCTAGTTTATTGACTATGCCAAAGCCTTTGACTGTGTGGATCACAACAAACTGTGGAAAATTCTGAAAGAGAAGGGAATACCAGACCACCTGACCTGCCTCTTGAGAAATTTGTATGCAGGTCAGGAAGCAACAGTTAGAACTGGACATGGAACAACAGACTGGTTCCAAATAGGAAAAGGAGTACGTCAAGGCTGTATATTCTTACCCTGCTTATTTAACTTATATGCATCATGAGAAAGGCTGGGCTAGATGAAGCACAAGCTGAAATCAAAATTGCTGGGAGAAATATCAATAACCTCAGATACGCAGGGGACATCACCCTTATGGCAGAAAGTGAAGAAGAACTAAAGAGCCTCTTGGTGAAAGTGAAAGAGGAGAGCGGAAAAGTTGTCTTAAACCTCAACATTCAGAAAACTAAGATCATGGCATTTGGTCCCATCACTTCATGTCAAATAGATGGGGAAACAGTGGAAATAGTGAGCAATTTTATTTTCTTGAGCTTCAAAATCAGTGTGGACAGTGACTGCAGCCATGAAAATAAAAGACACTTGCTCCTTGGAAGAAAGTTATGACCAACCTAGACAGCATATTAAAAAACAGAGACATTACTTTGCCGACAAAGGTCCATCTAGTCAAAGCTACGGTTTTTCCAGGAGTCATGTATGGATATGAGAGTTGGACTATAAAGAAACCTGAGCACCAAAGAATTGATGCTTTTGAACTGTGGTGTTGGAGAAGACTCTTGAGAGTCCCTTGGACTGCAGGAGATCCAACCAGTCTATCCTAAAGGAAAGTAGTCCTGAATTATCATTGAAATGACTGATGCTGAAGCTGAAACTCCAATACTTCGGCCACCTGATGCAAAGAACTGACTCGCTTGAAAAGACCCTGATGCTGGGAAAAGTTGGGGGCAGGAGGAGAAGGGGAAGACAGAGGATGAGATGGCTGGATGGCATCACTGGCTCAATGGACATGAGTTTGAGTTAACTCCGGGAATTTGTGATGGACAGGGAGGCCTGGGATTCATTTCGATCTCAAAGAAAGGCAATGCCAAAGAATGCTCAAACTACCACACAACTGCACTCATCTCACATGCTAGTAAAGTAATGCTCAAAATTCTCCAAGCCAGGCTTCAGCAATATGTGAACCGTGAACTTCCTGATGTTCAAGCTGATTTTAGAAAAGGCAGAGGAACCAGAGATCAAATTGCCAACATCAGCTGGATCATGGAAAAAGCAAGAGAGTTCCAGAAAAACATCTATTTCTGCTTTATTGACTATGCCAAAGCCTTTGACTGTGTGGATCACAATAAACTGTGGAAAATTCTTCAAGAGATGGGAATACCAGACCACCTGATCTGCCTCTTGAGAAATTTGTATGCAGGTCAGGAAGCAACAGTTAGAACTGGACATGGAACAACAGACTGGTTCCAAATAGGAAAAGGAGTATGTCAAGGCTGTATATTGTCACTCTGCTTATTAACTTCTATGCAGAGTACATCATGAGAAACGCTGGGCTGGAAGAAGCACAAGCTGGAATCAAGATTACTGGGAGAAATATCAATAACCTCAGATATGCAGATGATACCACCCTTATGGCAGAAAGTGAAGAGGAACTAAAAAGCCTCTTGATGAAAGTGAAAGAGGAGAGTGAAAAAGTTGGCTTAAAGCTCAACATTCAGAAGACAAAGATCATGGTATCCAGTCCCATCACTTCATGGGAAATAGATGGGGAAACACTGGAAACAGTGTAAGACTTTATTTTTCTGGGCTCCAAAATCACTACAGATGGTGACTGTACCCATGAAATTAAAAGATGCTTACTCCTTGAAAGGAAAGTTATGACCAACCTAGGTAGCATATTGAAAAGCAGAGACATTACTTTGCCAACAAAGGTTCGTCTAGTCAAGGCTATGGTTTTTCCTGTGGTCATGTATGGATGTGAGAGTTGGACTGTGAAGAAGGCTGAGCGCCGAAGAATTGATGCTTTTGAACTGTGGTGTTGGAGAAGACTCTTGAGAGTCCCTTGGACTGCAAGGAGATCCAACCAGTCCATTCTGAAGGAAATCAGCCCTGGGATTTCTTTGGAAGGAATGATGCTAAAACTGAAACTCCAGTACTTTGGCCACCTGATGCGAAGAGTTGACTCATTGGAAAAGACTCTGATGCTGGGAGGGATTGGGGGCAGGAGGTGAAGGGGAAGACAGAGGATGAGATGGCTGGATGGCATCACTGACTCGATGGACGTGAGTCTGAGTGAACTCCGGGAGTTGGTGATGGACAGGGAGGCCTGGCGTGCTGCAATTCATGGGGTTGCAAAGAGTCGGACATGATTGCATGACTGATTTGATCTGATCTGATCTGGGAGGCTGGTGTGCTGCAGTCCATGGGGTCTCAATGAGTCGGACACGACTGAGCTACTGAACTGGACTGAAACCAAAATCGTATCCCTGTAACTTTTACCATTTGGTTCTAATTTTAGCCCTTGTTCTACAAACAAGTCTAATACTGCCCATGACAATTCTTCAAGGATATAAAGTCAGCAGTCAGGTAGGAGCCCCAAGGAGAACGTGTTAGTGAGAAAAGCTGAATCAGAAGTGACTGCAATCTTCAGGTGTGCAGTGTTGCTTCCTTTCTCAGTGGAGCCATCTAGGCTGTTTGCAAGGATACTTTAAAAATCACAGTCAAATCTACACAGGCCACCGGCATAATCATACCTAAATATATCGGTTGGGTATTTAAAAAATCAATTTCAGTAATTATTCGGAAACCAAATAAATACCAAGAATCTTTTCAGTTGCCAATTACTATTTTTAGTTTTTAAACTATTTGAATGTCATTTGGGTAGAGAAGGAATTTAACAATATGTGGAAAATATGGATTTAATTTGTAGTACAATGAAACCATGGCAGTATCTTTAATTTGTGCTTTTAAAGAAGACTTCTCAGGTTCCACCTTTGGCATGGGGTTGGTCACAACTTAGGAGCCTTCTCTGGCTAATTGCCGAGTGATTAGTCCTTTATCCTATGACTTCCTGACATACTTGTTCGGATTCTGGTAAATGGGTTCTGAAAGTAATTCAACTCAATTCATTAAATACTAATTGAGTACATACCACATGACACATTGCATCAAAAGGTAATAAGGCAAAGCAATTCCAGAAATCACAGTGAATAAGAGAAAGCTCACCATGGAAGATTTGAAGCATTTATAAGTTAATAATCTCCATGAATTCATCAAACTCTTCACTATTGGGCTTTGGGGAAGTTTAGGTTGATTGAGTTCAATACAGATAAAAAGGGCTAGGCAACTATTGGCATATTTGGAAAGATACCAAGCTCTGAGACTTGTTTTAAGGATGTTCTCAAAAAGCAAAATGCAATAATCCGTCAAGATAAAGAAATCAAAACTGGAATAAGAGTTAGTGTTCAACATAGAACATAAACATATTTGGATAACTTCAACAAATATTTGGTGAGCCAATTCCATGTGCAAAGAATTGTGCTGGGAGCTATGTGTGACCCAAAGAAGAGAAAGAGGGGGTCTCTGGACATAAGAAACTCACAGTGTAGCTGGGAGGGGTACATATTAGTAACTGTAATAGAAAGTCGACTATGATAAGTACTGAACTACAAGCAAAAGATCATGGGAGTTTAACAGACAGAGAAATAAGGGAATCTGAGGTTTCTTGGAGGTGGAATGATTTGAGTGGGCCTTGAAGATTTGTTAACTACAGTCTCAAAACCTAAGCGAATATGTTTCTCCAGCACAGTCATGTGCCTCCCAGCTTTTCAAGGTACAAACAGAATACATTGAATCACATCAGAATTTCTCACTAACTACCTGACACAAAACATTACTTGACCCAGAAAAATTGACAAGGGACAATTTCTGAAGTTATATTGAAAACAGACTCAAAAGATATGTCATTTTATTAGGAGTTAATTCAATTACAGGTTAGGTTATGGTAGGCAGATAAGAGTCAGAGGTTTAAGAAGAGAGACGGAAATTCTGCCAAACCATCTGCATACCTGAGTGGTGCCTGGGCATTCTGTGATGACTCAGCAACGTTCTACCCTTATTTGTCCCTAGGACACTCTCAGAGATGCTGGGGACTCAGTGACTTATAGTCTAACCTGGAAAATGGAGGAGCTCCACACACTGTGAAGTGCACCTCTGTATCAGGGCATCTGTCTGATAATTATACACCCTGTTGGAGGCTAGTGGGAAGTAGTAGACAAAGTGTTCTTGGCTGTGATCCAAATATAGTTCTCTCAGTTACTGGCTGTGTGAACTTGGCCATGTTACTTAGTTTCTTTGAGGCTCAATTTCATTTTCTTTAAGATGTTTACTTTGTAAGCTGTTTATTGAGAGGCTTAAAGATGAAGATATTTGTCTATCTAGGCACCTAGACATATGTGCATATTGCTTGAGTAACCCTTATTGGGGGGCTTATTTTGGTTTTATTAAAAAGTGTTAGTGATTTCTGGTCATAGAAAAATACATATTACCATATTTTATTGATTCTAAGTGGCATATTTTTCACATTTTTTTTTATTTTTTAAATTTTATTTTATTTTTAAACTTTACATAATTGTATTAGTTTTGACAAATATCAAAATGAATCCACCACAGGTATACATGTGTTCCCCATCCTGAACCCTCCTCCCTCCTCCCTCCCCATACCATCCCTCTGGGTCGTCCCAGTGGACTAGCCCCAAGCATCCAGTATCGTGGATCGAACCTGGACTGGCAACTCGTTTCTTACATGATATTTTACATGTTACAATGTCATTCTCCCAAATCTTCCCACCCTCTCCCTCTCCCACAGAGTCCATAAGACTGTTCTATACATCAGTGTCTCTTTTGCTGTCTCGTACACAGGGTTATTGTTACCATCTTTCTAAATTCCATATATATGCGTTAGAATACTGTATTTATGTTTTTCCTTCTGGCTTACTTCACTCTGTATAATAGGCTCCAGTTTCATCCACCTCATTAGAACTGATTCAAATGTATTCTTTTTAATGGCTGAGTAATACTCCATTGTGTATATGTACCACAGCTTTCTTATCCATTCATCTGCTGATGGACATCTAGGTTGCTTCCATGTCTTGGCTATTATAAACAGTGCTGCGATGAACATTGGGGTACATGTGTCTCTTTCCCTTCTGGTTTCCTCAGTGTGTATGCCCAGCAGTGGGGTTGCTGGATCATAAGGCAGTTCTATTTCCAGTTTTTTAAGGAATCTCCACACTGTTCTCCATAGTGGCTGTACTAGTTTGCATTCCCACCAACAGTGTAAGAGGGTTCCCTTTTCTCCACACCGTCTCCAGCATTTATTATTTGTAGACTTTTGGATCGCAGCCATTCTGACTGGTGTGAAATGGTACCTCATAGTGGTTTTGATTTGCATTTCTCTGATAATGAGTGATGTTGAGCATCTTTTCATGTGTTTGTTAGCCATCTGTATGTTTTTTTTGGAGAAATGTCTATTTAGTTCTACCACTTGTAAAAGAATGAAACTGGACCACTTTCTAACACCATACACAAAAATAAACTCAAAATGGATTAAAGATCTAAACATAAGACCAGAAACTATAAAACTCCTAGAGGAGAACATAGGCAAAACACTCTCCGACATACATCACAGCAGGATCCTCTATGACCCACCTCCCAGAATATTGGAAATAAAAACAAAAATAAACAAATGGGACCTAATTAACCTTAAAAGCTTCTGCACATCAAAGGAAACTATTAGCAAGGTGAAAAGACAGCCTTCAGAATGGGAGAAAATAATAGCAAATGAAGCAACCGACAAACAACTAATCTCAAAAATATACAAGCAACTCCTACAGCTCAACTCCAGAAAAATATTTTTCACATTTTTACACTGATGTCTGAAAGTGATGGTGTTCTCACTGCCTGCACATGTACAGACTTGTTGGATATTCCTAATGAAAGGCCTGGTTAGCTGTAGCCCCTTAACATTTTAACTACCAAACAATTTGAGGACCATTTGAAGAAGGAAAATGAGTCCCTCTTGTCATCTGAAAGCCTTCCTTAAACATATTACAGTAAGATAAAGAAACATCAGTATCAAAATTTGCACAGTGAACAGCGGCCACTTGGAATAAAAAAGAAGGAATGAAAAAGTGCTATCTCAAAACTGTTGCATCATCAACTCTCTTAATAAAAAAACAATGGCATGAGGAAAACCACCAGTATTAATAATTCTGAGTCAAATGATGATTTTGAAGCATCTGACTATAAAATAATCTTAAGACTACTTTGACTGATTTTTTTTATTTTATTATTATTATTATTTTTTTTTTTACTTTACAATATTGTATTGGTTTTGCCATACATCAACATGCATCTGCCACGGGTAAATCAGCTTTTATTGGCATATAGTTGTTTTGCAATGTTAGTTTCTACTGTTCAGCAAAGTGAATCAATTTTGCCTATACATATATCCCCTCTTTTTTGGATTTCCTTCCCATTTAGGTTACCACAGAGCAGACAGTACAGTTCCTTATGCTATACAGTGGGTTCTCATTACTTACCTGTTTTATATGTGGTAGTATATATATGTCAGTTTCATCTCACAATTCATCCCAAACCCCATTCCTCCCTTGGTAACCATAAATTTGTTTTCTACGTCTGTGATTCTTTTTCTGCTTTGCAAATAAGTTCATCTATATCATTATCCTAGATTCCACATACAAAGATATTATTAATATATGATATTTGTCTTTCTCTTTCTGACTTACTTTACTCTGTATAACAATCGCTAGGTATATTTATGTTGCTACAAATGAAATGGTTATTTCATTCCTTTTTATGGTTGAGTAATATTCCATTGTATATATGTACCACATATTTTTTATCCATTCCTCTGTTGATAGACATTTAAGTTGCTCCCATGCCATGATTTTTTTTACTTATTTTCCTTTTTTATGAATGCATATGAGTGATAGCTGATAAAAGTCTCCATCTAGACAAGTCTCACTATAGAGCAATTCTAAGTCATAAGATAATTTTGTGTTATAGTTTTTTTTTAATTAAATTTATTTATTTTAATTAGAGGCTAATTACTTTACAATATTGTATTGGTTTTGCCATACATCAATATGAATCCGCCACGGGTGTACACGTGTTCCCAATCCTGAACCCCCCTCCCACCTCCCTCCCCATAATTTAGAAAGATGGTAATGATAACCCTGTATGGGAGACAGCAAAAGAGACACAGATGTGTTATAGTTTAATTGGCAGACTTCTCTGGTGACTCAGGTGGTAAAGAATTTGTCTGCAATGCAGGAGATCTGGGTTTGATCCCTGGGTTAGGAAGATCCCCTGGATGAGGGAATGGCTACCTCACTCCAGTATTCTTGCCTGGGAGAATTCCACGGACAGAGAAGCCTGATGGGCTATAGACCATGAGGTCACAAAGAGTTGGATACGACTAAGTGACTAACATTTTCACTCTCACTTTTCCTAGTTTAATTGGCATTGTTATTATTTTCATCCCATTCCTGTGGTGGTACTGAAAATAATAGTGTACCTTATAATTATAAGCAATTTGAATTTGATGAAACTTTCCCATGACAAATATCAGGAAATGGTGGACAAAACATTCACTTTATTGTGCAGATGAGTTTGCAACAAAGAAAAATATCTAAATGCAAGAAACCAAAAAGAAAATTTAAATGAGAAGGATTAGCAGGTAAATTTATGTTGGGTTTGACTTATGTTGAGAAAGAAAGTGTTGATATTATGAACCTTGAAACTTAAGTTTGAACCAATAAGGGAACTTGAAATGAGACTCTGGTGCTATGTCAGAGAGTTAGACCTAAGAACCACTCATAAATTCAGGATCTGTAAATGGCTGAATTCTGAGGAAATCTGGAAAATAATCTACTCACTGATACAGAAAGATGATAAAAATTTTTCTTTCTCCCCATGCTGGGACTTAGGGACATGAAAATTCCAAAGCATGGGCTTAACCTTATATGTCTATGGGATCTGAATTTATACTGTCAATATTTTCTTGGAACCAAGCCTAGAAATTGACATAGAAATTGCTCCTTTGGGACTCTTGAAAAAGGCAAATACAAAACCACTCTGGAGGAAAGTTCCCACAATGAAGGTCACATAGATTTCTCAAAGAACAAAGAAGGTACCATGCTGTAGATTGCATTATTGCTTTCAGTTCTTTACTTTTCCCTATTGATAGCCCTTTATTTTGTGACTTTGCAGTTATTTCAATTAGAGGTGAAATATACTTCTCCACCTCATTGATGTTGGGCTTCACCATATGGCTTGCTTTGGCCAATGGATTATTAATTGACATGAACTAGGCAAAGGTTTGAAATGTACTTGACCAGTTGGGCTTGCTTTATGACATTTCCACCATCATCATGAGGAAACCATCTCTTGGGTTGCTGCTACCACTTCAGCACATGCCTCAAAATAAACAGATATGGAGCAGACATGAGCCCAACTTATAGCTAGAGCCTGAAACACCTGCAGCTGGAAACAACCTGTGGCTTAAAGCCAAACCTGGCAAGAACCCAGCCCAGATCAGCCAAACTCCAGATGACCCACAGACCTATGGACAAAATTAAATGCATAACAATAACCATCACTGAGTCTGCTAAGCACCGAATGCTAAAATGGCTTATTATGACGGATTACTATGGCAATTCCCATCATGGATCACAGCCTCACCATGGTGCAGGAGCTTGCATAACTTAATGAAGCTATGAGCTATGCCAGAAGGGTCACCCAAGCATTTGAATACTAAGAACCAAGAATTCTATTCTCAGAATGGTGACATAAGAAGCATAGTGGGTCCAACCTGAAGGGAAACAACCAAAACTGGTATATATATATATTTAATATATTTATAAATTCATGATTATTAACTAATTAATATATTAATAAATATATTATATATAAGTATATATATTTTAGAAAAGTTCAAAATCTCTCAAAATTGATGGAGCAGATGGAGCACAGTGAAGAGTTCTGACAAAACCTGGTCCACTGGAGGAGGAAATGCCAACCCACTCCAGTATTCTTACTGCAGGAACTCCACAGACAGTATGAAAAGGCAACAAATATGACATCACTCCCAGGTCATAAGATATCCAATGTTCAGCTGGGGAAGAGCAGAGGGCAACTACTAATACTTCCAGAAAGAGTAAAGGGGCTGGACCAAAGTGGAAATGACACAGAATTGTGTATGTATCTGGTAGTGAAAGTAGAGTCTGATGCAGTAAAGAACAACACTGCATAGGAACCTGGAATGCTAGATCCATGAATCAAGGTAAATTAGACATGGTCAAGCAGGAGATAGCAAGAGTGAACATCAGCATCTTAGGAATCAATGAACTAAAATGTACAGGAATGGACAAATTTAATTCAGATGACCATTATATCTATTACTGTGGGCAAGAATCCATTAGAAGAAATGGAGTAGCCCTCATAGCCAACAAAAGAGTCCAAAATGCAATACTTGGGCGCAATCTCAAAACCAACAGAATGATCTCTGTTCATTTCCAAGGCAAACCATTCAATATGGTTTGAAAAGTAATCCAAGTCTATGCCCCAACTACTAATGCTGAAGAAGCTAAAGTTGATCAGTTCTATGAAGAACAACAACACCTTTTAGAACTAACACCAAAAAAGTATGTTCTTTTCATCATAGGGGACAGGAATGTAAATATAAGTAGTCATGAGATACCTGGAATAACAAGTTTGGCCTTGAACTACAAAATGAAGCAGGGCAAAGTCTAACAGAGTTTTATCAAAAGAACACTCTGGTCATAGCAGATATCCTCTTCCAACAACATAAGAGATGACTCTACATAAGGACATCAGCAGATGGTAATTGATTATGTTCTTTGCAGCCAAAGGTGGGGAAGCTCTAAAGTCAGCAAAAACAAAACCAGGAGCTAATTCAGGCTCAGATCATCAGTCCTTATTGCAAATACCAGGCTTAAATCAAAGAAAGTGGGGAAAATAACTAAGCCATTCAGGTATGACCTAAATCAAATCCCTTATGATTATACAGTGGAGGTGATAAACAGGTTCAAGTGATTATATCTGGTAGACAGAGTGCCTGAAGAACTATGGACGGAGGTTCATAACATTGTACAGGAAGCAGTGACCAAAACCACCCAAAGAAAAAGAAATGCAAGAAGACAAAATGGTTGTCTGAGGAAGCTTTACAAATAGCTGAGGAAAGAAGAAAAGCAAAAGGCAAGGGAGAAAGGGAAAGATATACTCATCTGAATGCAGACTTTCAGAGAAGAGCAAAGAGAGATAAGAAAGCCTTCTTAAATGAAACTGTGAGAGACTATTTTGGGGGGATCCAAAATCACTGCAGATGGTGACTACAGCCATGAAATTAAAAAAAAAACTTTTGCTCCTTGGAAGAAAAGCTATAACAAACCTAGACAGTGTATTAAAAAGCAGGGACAACACTTTGCCAATAAAAGTCTCTAGAGTCAAAGCTATAGTTTTTGTAGTACAGTAGTCATGTACGGATGTGAGAATTGGATCATAAAGAAGGCTGAGCACCATAGAATTGATGCTTTCGAACTGTGGTGATAGAGAAGACTCTTGAGAGTCCCTTGGACAGCAAGGAGATCAATCCAGTCAATCCTAAAGGAAATCAGCCCTGAATATTCATTGGAAGGACTGATGTTGAAGCTGAAACTCCAATACTTCGGCCACCTGATGCAAAGAGCCGACTCATTGGAAAAGACCCTGATGCTGGGAAAGATTGAGGGCAGGAGGAAAAGGGGATGGCAGAAGATGGATAGTTGGATGGCATCATTGACTCGATGGACATAAGATCTGAGTAAACTCCAAGAGACAGCGAGGGACAGGGAAGCCTGGCATGCTGCAGTCCCTGGGGTTGCAAAGAGTCGGACACAACTGAGCAACTGAACAACAACAGTGACATACAGGGCTTCTCAGGTGGTGCTAGTGTTAAGGACCCTGCCTGCCAGTGCAGGAGACATAAGAGATGGTGGTTCGATCCCTGGGTCAGAAGAGCCCCTGGAGGAGGGCATGGCAACCCACTCCAGTATTCTTGCCTGGAGAATCCCATGGAAAGAGGAGACTGGTGGACTACAGCCCATGAGGTTGCAAAGAACTGGTCACAACTGAAGTAACTTAGCATGTACGCATACAATTGCAGGTTCATTTCCAGACCACCGCAAAAATTGAATATTGAAACAGAGCAAGTCACAGGAATTTTTTTCTTTTCCCTATGCACATAAAGTTATTTTTACACTATGATGTAGTTTATTAAATGTGCAATATAATTGTCTTTAAAATGTACATAACTTAATTTTCAAATACTTTGTTGCTAAAAACTACTTATCATCATTTGAGCCTTTGTCAAGTTGTAATATTTTTGCAATTAGCAATATAAAAGATCACTGATCACAGATCACTGTAACAAATACAATAATAATGAAAAAGTTTGAAATATTGTGAGAATTATAAAAAATGTGATACAGAGTCCTGAAGTGAGAAAGTGCTGTTGAAAAAAAAAATGACATCAATAGACTTGCTGTATGAAAGTTACCACAAACCTTCAATTTAGAAAAAAAACCAGTTATCTATGAAGCACAGTAGACAAAGTTCAATAAAACAAGGTATGCTTGCATATCCTTAAATCACCTGGATATAACATGCTCTGCACATCTGTATCTTTCATTTCTCTGTTCAGTTCAGTTCAGATCAGTTGCTCAGTCATGTCCGACTCTTTGCGACCCCATGAATCGCAGCACACCAGGCCTCCCTGTCCATCACCAACTCCCGGAGTTCACTCAGACTCACGTCCATCGAGTCAGTGATGCCATCCAGCCATCTCATCCTCTGTCGTCCCCTTCTCCTCCTGCCCCCAATCCCTCCCAGCATCAGAGACTTTTCCAATGAGTCAACTCTTCACATGAGGTGGCCAAAGTACTGGAGTTTCAGCTTTAGCATCATTCCTTCCAAAGAAAGCCCGGGGCTGATCTCTTTCAGAATGGACTGGTTGGATCTCCTTGCAGTCCAAGGGACTCTCAAGAGTCTTCTCCAACACCACAGTTCAAAAGCATCAATTCTTTGGCACTCAGCTTTCTTCACAGTCCAACTCTCACATTCATACATGACCACTGGAAGAACCATAGCCTTGACTAGACAGACCTTTGTTGGCAAAGTAATGTCTCTGTAAAACTTTAATTCTATTGCTTATTACCATATACAATTTTTATGGTGAAATAGCATTCCATTGTAGAGATTTGCCTTATTTTATTTACCAGTCATGTAGTACGGACATTTAAATTGTTTGCTTTTTTGTTTTCTTGGTTTTACTAACAATGCAAAAATAAACATTCTTCTACATACACATTTACACGATATGCAAGTACATCTGAAAGTTAAATGCTTAGACTTGGAATTGCTGAGGTAAAATTGCCAAAGTTCTCTTTAAAAAGCTTTCATTAACTTGCAGTCTCACCCACAGGTGTGAAAATATCTACTGCACCACTGTACAGTATTTTTTAAATTTTGATGTGAAAGACAAAACAGATCTTGATTTTATTTCAATCCATATTTTCATAACTATTACAAACATTGCATAATTATTATGAACTAATTCCTTAATGATTATTTTTATGATTTGATTTTTCATGTTTAAATTTTTTATGTAATAAGAAGATGGTGATTAAGGTTTATTTATTCCAAATGGCTAATTCATTGCCACAACATCATTTGCTTACTAGTTCATCATTTTTCCACTGAATGAATGGTAATTCCACATTTCATAAACTCAATACGCATATAGGCTTGGATCTATTTTTGAACTCTCTTTTCCAGTGGTCTGTTTGTTTCTATACCAGTACCAGGTTGTTTTAATTACCAAAACTTTAACATATGTTTTACTATTTGGTATACTGTCCTCTCATGATTCTTCTTTTACAGATTTGTTCTGGCTATCCTCAAATATGTACTTTTCATCTGAAATTTGGAATACTCTTGTCTAAAAGAAAAATCATTTTGCTTTTCATTGCATGATTATTCAAATTACAGATTAACTTAGAAATAACATTTTTTATCACATCAGATCCTTATAAGCAAGAACATGATTGTTGTTGTTATTCAGTCACTAAGTCATGATCCACTCTTTGTATCCCCATGGACAGAAAAGCACACTAGGCTTTTCTGTCCTTCACTATCTCCCAGAGTTTGCTTAAACCCATGTCCATTGAATCAGTGATGCCATCCAACCATTTCATCCTCTGTCATCCCCTTTTCCTCCTGCCTTCAATCTTTCTCAGCATCAGGGTCTTTTCCAATGAGTCGGCTCTTTGCATCAGGTGGTCAAAGTATGGGAGCTTCAGCCTCAGTATCAGTCCTTCCAGTGAATATTCAGCATTGATTTCCTTTAGGATTGACTGGTTTCATCTCTTTTTTTTGTCCAAGGGACTCTCAGGAACCTTCTTCAATACCATACTTTGAAAGCATCAATTCTATGGTGCTCAGCCATTCTATGGTCCAACTCTCACATCCATACATGACTACTGGGAAAACCATAGCTTTGACTAGATGTACCTTTGTCAGCAAAGTAATGTCTCTGCTTTTTAATATGCTGTCTAAGTTTGTCATAGCTTTTCTCCCAAGGAGCAAGCATCTTTTAATTTCATGCTGCAGTCACTGTCCACAGTGATTTTGGAGCCCAAGAAAATAAAATCTGTCACTGCTTTCATTTTTTCCCCTTCTATTGGCCATGAAGTGATGGGACAAGATGCCATGATCTTAGCATTTTTGAATGCTGAGTTTTAAGCCAGCTTTTTCACTCTACTCTTTCACCTTCATGAAAAGGCTCTTTAGTTCCTTTTCGCTTTCTGCCATAAGGGTGGTGTCATCTGCATATCTGAAGTTATTGATATTTCTCCTGGCAATTTTGATTACAGCTTGAGCTTTATGCAGCCTGGCATTTCACATGATGTACTCTGCATATAAGTTAAATTAGCAGGGTGACAACGTACAGCCTTGACATACTTCTTTCCCAACTTCAAACCAGTCTGTTGTTCCATGTCCAGTTCTAAGTGTTGCTTCTTGACCTGCATACAGGTTTCTCAGGAGGTAGATAAGGTGGTCTCGTATTCCCATTTCTAAGAATTTTGCAGTTTGTTGTGGTCCACACAATCAAAAGCTTTAGCATACTCATTGAAGCAGAAGTAGATGTTTTTCTGGAATTGCCTTGCTTTCTCCATGAGCCAATGAATGTTGGCAATTTGTTCTCTGGTTCCTCTGCTTCTTTGAAACCAGGTTATACATGTAGATGTTCTCAGTTCATGTACTGTTGAAGCCTAGCTGAAGGATTTGGAACATGGTAGATCTATCATTAGTCAAGACTTCTTTGTCTTTCAACAAGCTTAGAACTTTTCTTCATATAGGTAATAGCATAATTCTCAGTTTTCCTTTAGTAATTCATACTTTTTATTGCTGTTTTAAGTAGCATATTTTTTCATCAGCGTTTAGTTCTTCCTTGGGTACTGAAAAACTACTTTTTGTGCTTACTATTGTAACTAGGCACCCTATTGAATTCTTTCTTAAAAGTATTTTTCAGTTGATCCTCTTGAATTTTCCAGGTTAAAAGTATATACCATATATTAAAATAATTGCTTTGCCTCCTTTTTTAAAAAATATACCACTTTTATTCCTTTTCTTGCTGAACTACATTTACCTGGATTTCTAGAGCAATGCCTAATAAATTTGTTCGTGGTAGCTTCCTTTTCTTGTTTCCTACTCTCATGGAAATGCTTCTAGTGAAATTAACCATAACACTATATATATAAACTTAACCATATTGTTGTATATTTAAACTTACACTAAGAAACTTTCTATTAATTTTACTATAGTAAAACATTTCAGATGAGGAATGTATGTTATTTTTTTAAGTACTTTGATAGTCTCAAATTTTCTCCTTTTGTCTACTAACATAGATCATTCTATTAAAATGTTTCTAGTAGCAAATAATATTTTGCTACTAGATTGTGGTACATTCTACTTTTATTTTGTTGCTGAATTGTATTTTAAAGTAGGCAAGTAATATTTTGTTTATGACTTTGCAGTGATATTTTGAGTAAATTGATTTGTATTTTTCTATTTTTGTGCCATTTTGGTCAAGTTCCATTGTCAAAATTATTCACATTTTCCAGACAGAGTTTGGACGAATTATTTTTCTTTTTATGGCTTAAGACAGTTTGCATAGTGTTGAAATTTTATTTGTCTCAATTATTTGATTGTGTTCTCCTCTGAATCCATTTCAGTTACATATTTTCTTTGAGGTAGAGTTTGGAAAAGCAAGTTTTTATAGAAAAGCTCTCATAAGTTGTCTTACTTACATAGTGTCAAAGAAACTACCTGCTATGTCATTGAGTTCCTTCACTATTGGAGGTCATTTCTCACACTCATTTCTCATTTTGTACTGGCTCCTGATTACCTAACTACATTACCTAGCATCATTTATTTTATAGCCCTTTTAAAAAGACTGACTTCTTAAATTCTTAAAAATATTTATTTACTCATTTACTTTTGGCTGCATTGGGTCTTAATTGCAACATGTGAGATCTTCCTTGCAGAACACAGGTTTCTTTCTAACTGTGGCACACAGGCTTCATAGAGGGCTCTGTAGTTTGTGGCACATGGGCTTAGTTGCCTCACAGCGTGTGGGATCTTAGTTCCCCAACCAGGCGTTGAACCCATGATCCCTGCATTGGAAGGTGGATTCTTAACCACTGGACCAACAGGGAAGTCCCCCCCAAACTGGCTTTTAGACAGCATTTTAATTAAGGTAAAAGCTGAGCTGATATAACAAAAGACACCAAAGTACAGTGGCTTAAACCAGACAGAAGTTGAGTTCTCTGCTGTTCACACAACAGTCCAGCTGTTCAGAGTGGTCAGAGATCTGTTCACAAAGCATCTCCCTGAATGGTTCTGTTCTATTGCTTAATGTGCTGTGTGATACAGCACTGTGCAGAATATGGTGACTCTTGGAGTCTGCCCAGGTCATGCCAAAAAGCAAATAGTTCATTCTCTTAGAGGTGAGTATCACATACCTTCTAGATCTTTTTATAAATTCTTATTTTAGAGGGGTCATAGCTTTTGTTGTTGCAATTGCTTTGTTTTCCTGTTTGTATTTTATTTTCATGAGAGAATATTTATTTTCAATGAAACAAAATGAAAATAAATATTTTCATTTATTTCTGATGTAATTTTTGGTATTATGTTTTGATGTTTTATTGGTCATTTTTCCTTTTTCCTCAGTATTTTCCTATGGGATTTTGAAATTGGGACCTGATATTTACTGAGGAAGAGTGAGAAGGAGGGTCAAGAGAGTGAGATGGACAGTGGCAACGTGGATTTCATTCTACCATCAAGGGATAGGTCTGTCTGGTTCAAGAGAAATTCTGAATATGAAGTACCCTGTGGATGATGACAATGGCACCCCACTCCAGTACTCTTGCCTGGATAATCCCATGGATGGAGGAGCCTGGTAGGCTGCAGTCCATGGGGTCGCTGAGAGTCGGACACGACTGAGCGACTTCACTTTCACTTTTCACTTTCATGCATTGGAGAAGGAAATGGCAACCCACTCCAGTATTCTTGCCTGGAGAATCCCAGGGACGGGGGAGCCTGGTGGGCTGCCGTCTATGGGGTTGCACAGAGTCAGACACGACTGAAGTGACTTAGCAGCAGCAGCAGTGGATGATGAACCACCTTGTGGTTCTCAAATTCGAGTTGAATCAGAACATAATGGGCTTACTATAACAAGTTTCATCTTTGTGATTCAGTTGGTGTGTGGTGGGGCCCAAGGATTTGCATTTCTAAAAAGTTCCCAGGTGATTCTGGTAATGGTGGTATAGGGATCACATTTGGCAAATTGCTGGTTTAAAATTTTTCCATGACTGACCCAAATCGGCCACCACAATGTCAATGTCACCTGCCACGCTTTCAGCAGACTTCCTGCAAATATAGTATGTCTGTGTCTCTGTGTTCAGTCCTGCCTGCACGTAAGCCCGTGTATCACACTGAATCCAGAGTTGCCACTGCAGACTGTCTACACACCTGAGCTTGCTTTTCCAAAGAAGGGAGTAGATTTTGGTTTCTTGGGATGGACCATCTCTCTTAAAGAACCCAAGTACTGCCTGAAATCCACAGAGGCATGTATTTTCCTTTACTTGGCTCTATGTTTTAAGACATTGGACAGCCACTTTTTATGGCTTTGCTTCAGAATTGTGTCTCTTTAAAGTTTCATCTGATTTGAAAGATTTTTTAATTTTTAAAATTCCCTGTATTATTTTCAACTGACTTCATTAAGGAGAGTGAGCCAGAAACACCTTTCCTAACAGGAGATGAAGTCCTGAATATCTTGTCCCCAAGGCCTATTTAATTCCAAATATATGTTTAAACATTTCAGTTATTTGCCTCTCCTAATGCAGTAGTCAGGGTAGGTTAGGGATACAAAGTAACAAACACTCTCAAGAATCTTGGTGACTTAAAGCAACAAAAATTTGTTTTTCATTTACTTTACCTGGCCATTGTAGATTGGCAGAAATCCAAGCTTCTGAAGCAGCTACATCTCAAATATTGCTGTTCACCGTGTCAGATGGGAAAGCAGAAGTACATACTGATTCTTGAAGTTTCTGCTCAGGTCTCACTTAGCAGGAAAATCCCATGGCCACCCCTGACTTCAGGTAGCTAATGAAACACAGTCCTAAAGTATTCCCAAAGGGAACAGCTCTAGTGATTTTCACATGCAGATTTCCCTAAGGTAGAACTTGGTTTCACAGCCTGGGTTTACTTACCTAAGGATCTGGTTATATATCTGCTTTCATTCTGGAGTTTCTTTATCACTTCAGTATTTGCTTCCACATTCTCAAGAAGTCCCATACATTTCCACAGCTCTGTTTATCCCTCCTCCACCCAAACCAAAGGTGACAGGGCATGTATCCACATCTTTGGGTCTTATTCTTTTCTCAAACAAAATCCATTTTCAGAACTAAGTCCAAATGATTGTCATATGGTCATCAGGGTTGCTTTTAGAACTTGAAAATGGTTTCTCAGGTCTTCTGAGTTTTGCTGCTGCTTGGGCAACTTTAAAAGCATATCCAATGAGATGGTCTTAGTCTTCCTGGGTTACTTCTAGAAAGCTTGAATTTACATTAAAGTGAAAAATATTCTGAATTCAGAATTCTTGAAAATGACTATATGGGTGGGGGAGGGGTGGGACGAATGTGAGTAGGGTGATAAATTGTATCCCAAGTGTGAGATCTTGTCTGAAGGAGACCATTTAAGGGACTAGCTCATCAAGAAATGATTTATTGTGGGCAGGGCTCTCTGGGAGAGATTTGCCAGACTAGATCATAGCCAGGGGATGCTTCATTCAGATAACATCAGTCCAGATTCCTCATCCTCCACTATTCAAAATATATTTTCCTCCTGGTTTTATTTTCCATTCACATTTAACTTTGTTACATGTATGCTCTTGTGTTGCAAATACTCAGTAAACTTAAATACGATGCCTGTAAATCCCATTTCATATTCTGCACAAAACCCCTAATTCAAATGCCAGCTTCCCCTTAAAGTCTAGGATAAGTCCACTGTGGAGGTTCTGTGTGCTTGAGTTTATAAAGGGATGAAAATCAGGCCAATAAAGCTGTCAACACGTCTCTTAACTTAAGGCCAGTTCAGGAGCATAAATTAATCCTGACCTTGGGTAAAGTAGTATTTCAGCTGAGACTAAAGGAGCTTCAAGTCAATGCATTTATGTATCTAAGCATTCGTGGCTATTAAAAAAGTCAGTCCTGGGGACTGTTGGGGAAAAAAGTATCATGCCCACCCAGGGAGCTTACTGGAGGATGCAGGCCTCACAGTTCCAGAAATCCTGAAAGCAGCAGTGAAGATGCTGCTGTGCTTTTGATATCTGCCCCTGGGCTGTGGGGGCTTGTTTGGAGGCAGGAGAATGCCATGTGGCACCCCTGGGCCCTTACCAGTCACCGTGGACAGGAATCATAGCCTCAGTCTGACCTGTACTGCTGTCAGGACAAGTCTCTGAGCCATGCTACCAATGATGCAGAAACTGTCTAAGGCTTCTGTTATGAATGGGGAATAAATTCAGAGTTTGCATAAAAACTTAACTTTGAGGATATTATCTGGTAAATTGCTATATTTTCTAATAGAAAAGCCAAAGAAAGCTTTAGGTGGAAGAAAAATACTCTGTTTTAGGATTTCGAGAGACAGTATTACATAGCAGTCATAATTATAGGTTCTGGAAGCAGACTGCCTGGGTTCAAATCACAGCTGTGTTCTGTAATCTTGGGAAATGTACTTAACTCTCAGTGCTGGTTTTATCTGAAGAATGAATGTCATAATCTTCAGTTCAGTTCAGTTGCTCAGTCTTGTCCACCTATTTGCGACCCCATGGACTGCAGCACTCCAGGCTTCCCAGTCCATCACCAACTCCTAGAGCTTGCTCAAACTCATGTCCACTGAGTTGGTAATGCCATCCAACCTTCTCACCCTCTGTAATCCCCTTCTCCTCCTTCCTTCAATCTTTCCCATCATGAGTCAGTTCTTCCATCACATCAGGTGGCCAAAGTATTAGAGCTTCACCTTCAACATCAGTCCTTCAGATGAATATTCAGGACTGATTTCCTTTAGGATTGACTGGTTTGATCTCCTTGCAGTCCAAGGGACTCTCAAGAGTCTTCTCCAACACCACAGTTCAAAAGCATCAACTCTTCAGTGCTCAGCTCTCTTTATGGTCCAATTCTCGTATCCTTACGTGATTACTGGAAAAACCATAGCTTTGACTTTTTGTCATAATCTTACCTATCTCATAAACCATTGTGAGAATTAAATGAATTAATACATAGGAAATAGTTAAGGCAGTGCCTGACAAAGAGTTTTAATACATGCTGGCCATTACTGCTATTACTATTACTGTTTCCCACATGTAGGCAGAGAAGCAGGCTGATAACATGATTTACAGCTTGCCTTCCTGTTGGGCGCTATCTACCGTTTATTTTATTTAACCCTTTCAACAATACTATGACATCAATATTGTTCGTGTGCTCTTTTATCCTAGCTTATTTGTTTCAGTCACTCATCCAGTACATATTTATTGAGTGCCTATTATATACCAGGTATTTTTCTCAATGCTAAAAATAGAGCAGTAAGGAAAACAGGGGGAAACAATGTAGGCTCTGACTTCATAGAACTTCCATTCAAGGAAAGGAACACAGAGACAAATTAAAAAATAAACATATAAAATATAGAGTGTGTCAGATCATAATAAGTTCTATGAAGAATAATTAAGCAGGGGAGGTGAATTGGAAGCGCTAAGGGTGAAGGTGTCCAAGCAGACCTTGGTGAGCCCTCACTGGAAGGTAAGATTTGAGGAGAGACCCAAAGGGCGTGAGGGCATGAGCATGAACTGATCCCTGGGCTGGTATCCCATCCAGTTCAGAAGTAAAGAATCTGCATGCTGATGCAGAAGACACAAATTTGACCCCTGGGACAAGAAGATCCCTTGGAGGAGGAAATGGCAACCTACTCCTGTATTCTTGCCTGGAAAATCCCATGGAGAGAGGAGCCTGGTGGGCTACAGTCTATGGGGTCACAAAGAGTCCAACACAACTGAGCAACTGAGCATGCACTGGCATCCCAGCCAGACAAAGGCAGAAATCTAAAGGGACAGTGAGCTTAGAGTATTGAGAAAAACACCAAAGGCATTGGTCCCAGCCTGAAATGAATGCAGTAATGTGTACGTGATGGGGTGTATGGGGAGTGGCAGAATTTATATATGCAGATGACACCACCCTTATGGCAGAAAGTGAAGAGGAACTAAAAAGCCTCTTGATGAAAGTGAAAGTGGAGAGTGAAAAAGTTGGCTTAAAGCTCAACATTCAGAAAACTAAGATCATGGCATCCAGTCCCATCACTTCATGGGAAATAGATGGGGAAACACCAGAAACAGTGTCAGATTTTATTTTTCTGGGCTCCAAAATCACTACAGATGGTGACTGCAGCCATGAAATTAAAAGACGCTTACTCCTTGGAAGGAAAGTTATGACCAACCTAGATAGCATATTCAAAAGCAGAGACATTACTTTGCCAACAAAGGTCCATCTAGTCAAGGCTATGGTTTTTCCTGTGGTCATGTATGGAGGTGAGAGTTGGACTGTGAAGAAGGCTGAGTGCCGAAGAATTGATGCTTTTGAACTGTGGTGTTGGAGAAGACTCTTGAGAGTCCCTTGGACTGCAAGGAGATCCAACCAGTCCATTCTGAAGGAGATCGGCCCTGGGCTTTCTTAGGAAGGACTGATGCTAAAGCTGAAACTCCAGTACTTTGGCCACCTCATGCGAAGAGTTGACTCATTGGAAAAGACTGATGCTGGGAGGGATTTGGGGCAGGAGGAGAAGGGGATGACAGAGGATGAGATGGCATCACTGACTTGATGAACGTGAGTCTGAGTGAACTCCGGGAGTTGGTGATGGACAGGGAGGCCTGGCGTGCTGTGATTCATGGGGTCGCAAAGAGTCGGACATGACTGAGCGACTGATCTGATCTGATCTGATATATATATATCTTTGCAAGACTGTAAAGACTGATTTTGCTCTGTATGGCTAGAAAACCAGTGCCTGTTTTTAAAGGGACTATATTTGTTCTAAGATTCGAATATATTATGCAAAAAGTTTCATTTTTCAATTATAAAACTGTCATTTTATATATTTTAATCTGGGTTTGGGAGTGTTTATTTAATTTTTTTAGGCAGGAGGGTAAATCTGGAACCTCTTGCTTATTCTTGGTTGGAAGCAGATGTTTGCCATTATGCTCTTGCCTTCTCTAATATTTCATTAAATACAGTCATACATTTCATACTCTTTTGTGTTCTGCTTCTTTCACTCAGCATGATGCTTCACAGATTCATCCATCCGTGCTGTCATGTATCTCAGTAGTTTGTTCCTTATTAATGCTGAGTAGAATTTAATTTTATGGATGCACCAAAGTTTTTTAAAAATTACTTATTGTGAGTGACCAATATTTTAAAAGCTTCACTAAATTATATTTGACATTCAATAAGCTACACATGATTAAATTTACACACTTAATAAGTTTTGACATATGCATATGCCTGTGAAATCACCATCACAATCAAGATAATAAATAGATCCATCACTCTAAAGATTTCCTCATACAGCATTATAATCTCTCCCTCCACCCCTCTTCATCCTCAGGCAACCATTGGTTAGCTTTCTGCATTTTCTAAAATCTTATAAAATGCAATCATACAGTATGATTGTCTTTTTTGTTTGGCTTCTTTCATTCAGAATGAACACATATGTCCATTCAAAGCTTGTGCATGAACATTCGTGTCTGCAATTGCCCAAAACTGGAAGTAACTCAAATGTCTAAGATCAAGTGAATGGATAAACCAGTTATGGTATGTCCATATAATAGAATATTACTCAGCAATAAAAAGGAATGAACTCTTGAAACATCTCAAACATGGATGAATCTCAAATAACTATGCTGAATGAAAGAAGCCAGACAAAAAACAGCATGTATTTTATGATTCTATTTACATAAAATTGCAAACTACAGAAATGCAAACTGTATTACAGGAAGTAATTCCCTTGGGATAGGGAATGATGAGGAATGGTGGGAGAGAGTAATTATAAGAGTACATGAAGAATCATTCAGGAATGATAGATATGTCATCTTGCATGCAGTGATGGTTTCATGGTTTATATATATAGGTTAGAGCTTAATAAATTTACATTTTAAACATGTTTTATTGTATGTCAATTATATCTCAATAAATCCATTAAATCAAAACAACAACTAGGGAGCATTTACTCAATAAAATTGCTTGAATGAAGAGAGCTATTAAGTATGTCAAAATTAGATTCAGAAATTTTAAACACACACTCACAAGACACACTCTCTCTTATACACACACACACACACACACATATACACATATATATGAAGATGAGATGATTGGATGGCATCACCAATTCAATGGACATAAATTTGAGGAAACTCTGAGAGTTAGTGAAGGACAGGGAAGCCTGCTATGCTGCAGTCCACAGGGTCTCAAAGAGTTGGACACACCTTAACAGCTGAACAAAATATAATTCCTGATTGTCAGGGGCTGGCAGAGGCATGAGATTAACTGTGAAAAAGCAGGAGAGAAGTTTAGGATGATGAAAATGTGTTATATCATGATTGTGGTAAGGGTTACCTAATTGTACACATCTGACTTATACTCCTAAAATAGGTGAATTTCTTTGTATGTAAACTAACCCCCCCCAAAAAAGGCTTATTATAAAGCAATCAAATCACTGATATAATAGAGTAATTAATCTTGGTGCTAAGGACATAGTCAACATAGATTCAGGGATATAAATTAGTGGAAGAGAAGGATGATAAACATGTAAACAAAGAAGATCAGGTAATTTCAACAGGAGATACACTAAAATTGCCATGGCCGTGTGTATAGAAAGTCTACTTTAGCCTCAGAGTCCAGGGAAGGCTTCTGTGAGATGGAGATACTGGAGCTGACACAGAAATGACATGAAGGGACAACATGTTAAGAATACAAGTCAGAGCCTTCCAGACAGAGAAAGCAGCTAGTACAAAGGGTCTCCAGTGGAACCTACTTGTCCCATTCAGGGAATGGGGGTGGGGCACTGGGGTTGGAGGAAGTGAGTAATGGGGAGAGGCCAGCATCACTGCAATCTTCAGATCCTTGAGGCTCTCACAAGGAAAGCTACATGGCCTTATGGTCCTTTCCTCTTCCAAGGTCTACTGCATAGATTTTGTCACTAAAATGGTATCATAAATGTTTGAGATCAGCGGCTGTTACTTTTGTTATTTTCTAGGTCTCAGATGACTTCATATTGGATGTTTGGTTTAGTGTTTAATAATGAATGTATTGGCTTATTATGTGAATTATACCTAAAACAAACTGGGTTTACTCTCCTTGAAAACTGTTCTACATTCTTTCTTAAATCAGATCCATTATTCCTTTCCATCACAGTAAGAGATCCTTTGATTTTAGGGAATGAACTCTTGAAAACGCCCAAGTGATGAGGTTCCTTGCATCACTGCTATTTCTGAATTCTGAAAGTTTTACTTTTGACTGTCTGACAGGAAAAATAATGTTTAGACAGGAAAGCTGAGATTTGTTGGGAAAGATCCCTGTATATAACCAGATCCTAGAAAATATATGACCCAGATCACTAAAATATACCAGACAAATATTTGGCACCTGCTGTGTGCCAGGCCTTGTGCTAAGCCTTGGTGGCATTATGCTGTTCGGTTATAAGCATAGGCTCTGCAGTCAGAGGAGAAGGCAATGACACCCCACTCCAGCACTCTTGCCTGGAAAATCCCACGGATGGAGGAGCCTGGTAGGCTGCAGTCCATGGGGTCGCTAAGAGTTGGACATGACTGACCAACTTCACTTTCACTTTTCACTTTCATGCATTGGAGAAGGAAATGGCAACCCACTCCAGTGATCTTGCGTGGAGAATCCCAGGGACAGGGGAGCCTAGTGGGCTGCCGTCTATGGGGTCACACAGAGTCAGACACGACTGAAGTGACTTAGCAGCAGCAGCAGAAGCTGCAGTCAGACTGTCGGGGTTCTGTGAGATCCTGTTTCTAACAATTAGAAACTGCAGTATCTGGGACAAGTTCGCTGACCAGTCTTACCTCTCATGTCATGTTCTATGAAGAGGGATGGTTACAAAACCTGCCTTAGAAATAGTAATGAGGATCAGAAGAGATGCTACAGGGTGATCCAGTGGTTAAGAATTTGCCAGCTAATGCAAGGGACACAGTTTCGATCCCTGCTCCTGGAAGATTCCACATGCCACGAGGCAACTAAGCCTGTGCATCACAATTACTGAGCCTGCATTCTAGAGCCCACAAGATGAAACTACATAAGCCCACACCCATAGAGTACTAAGCCGACACCCATAGAGCTCATGCTCAGCAACAAGAGAAGAGAGAAACCTACACACCGCAGCTAGAGAAAGCCCACGTGCAACAATGAAGATCCAGTGCAGCCAAAAATTAAAAATAAATAAATAAAAATTTTTAAAAAAGAATAGATTCTATATATAAAGCACTTGTAGCAACACCTGAAATAATTTTGCATGAGCACTCAAAAAATTGGCTCTGGATATAAGCATTTGAGGCCCTTGTGTTGAATTCAAGGACCCCAGGTAACAGCAGTGGCCCTCCAGAAGGCCAGGGCCTGCCGGTGGTGGGTGTGCTCTGGGGCCATAGGGTAGGGGCGGGCAAGCTTTACAGAATGTCAGCATGAACTACAGCGGCACAGAAACAGCTCTGCACAGTGGGACACCTCAGAGTCGTATTGACCGGGGCCCTCATTGCTTGCCCATCTTTTCATTTGACATTCGATTAAAATCATGGCAGAAAAGAACTGGAGGTTAGGGTATGTGTCAGTCCTTACTTCTCTATCATCACATTATACTAGCACCCTGGGACTAGGGCAATAGAAAGACAATTTTTATAAGACCAGTAAATAACCTTCAAGCAGATGAAGAATTATTACATAAGGAATGGTGTATCGTTAATTATTCTCCATCTCTGCAAGGGACAGACAGTGGAAGCTGGTTTGGCGTTCTATAGGAGAGACAGAGTTGGCTAACGGGAAGAACTTCCTGACAAGGGAGTTCTTAAATGTTGTTATTAAGGATGGTGGAGCATACTGTTACTAGAAAGAACCCAGAATTAGCAGAGCAATTGCTTATGTGGAATGGGTAAGTCAGTTCTGGTTGGTGGCAGTGAACAAAGAAAGGTTCCTGGAAACTTGCGGATGCATGAAATGGACAGTGGTGCTTGACAGATGCTTCCTGAGTGCTCACTCTGTGCTGGAAAGGCTGGGTGCTAGAGATGCAGATCCGGACGGGAAACAGAATTTGCCCTTGGTTAGCTCAGAGTATGGGACCAAATGTCCCAGGGATCGAGGTGTCCTTCTGTGCACGCAGGTTGGTTGAAGACTACAGAGAACCCCATGTGACTGACCACATTTCCATATCAGACCTTACACTCCTGATAGATGTGCCCCATGTCTGAGACCCTAAGAGGAGTCTGCCAACTTAGTGTGCCCAGCTGAACGAGGCAAATCTTCCTCGTTCTTGTGGAACAGGTGGCCACGAAGTGACTTCTTGCTGGTCAGCACTGGTCTCTGCCCTGTGGACCTATGGATTTCCATCACAACCACAGTCCTGTCCAGGCAAGTCCCTCACCCACTTCCATATCTCACAGTACGAGGCTAAGATTTCCCTCTTCCACCCTCTCATCCTTGTAAGAATGTAACAAGTCCTTCTTAGGACTTACCTAAGAAAGATTCATTAAAATGACTTTGCTATGGACAAACCACTTGGTTCTGAGAATGCACAGTCCTAAAGACGATAGTCCCTAATCTTGCCGGGACAGTATAGTCCTTGTAAAAGCACAGCCTTAGGAAGCAGGCTTATCTATCAATTCCTAACTTAAAAACTGGGCCCACTTAGGCAACTCTGCCAGGCATCAGCTTTTGTGTCTGTAAGGAAGTGAAATAAGATGGCATATGTTACAGAACCTGCCAAAAAATAATAATATAAGATAATCATAGCACTCAATAAATTGCAATTATGCTTGTATTATTATCATTCTATTAGCTAACCAAATAAGGCCCATGGAATCCTTCCTTCCATCTGATTTATTTGTGGCATCTGCTTACTCAGTCTTGGTGTGGGAGGTGTGACCAATTTCTCTTAATTGGCATGGGACACAGGATCTCTTCTATCTGTATCCTCTGAAGTGAAAGTGAAAGTCGCTCAGTTGTGTCCGACTCTTTGCGACCCCTGGACTGTCCATGGAATTCTCTAGGCCAGAATACTGGAGTAGGTAGACTTTCCCTTCTCCAAGGGATCTTCCCAACCCAGGGATTGAGCCCAGGTCTCCTGCATTGCAGGCGGATTCTTTACCAGCTGAGCCACAAGAAAAGCCCGAGAACACTGAAATGGGTAGCCTATCCCTTCTCCAGGGGATCTTCCCGACCCAGGAATCGAACTGAGGTCTCCTGCATTGCAGGCAGATTCTTTACTAACTGAGCTATCAGGGAAGCCCTGATACCTATATCCTCTAAAACCCAACAAAACAGGATGGTTTTGTGGACACACACCTCAGAGGCCCCTGAGATGTCTGTCTCCCCAGGCCCCTAAACCCACAGAATGGTAGATCCATTGAGTGAGTAGAAGGAGAGAAAAAAGTGTGGAGGCCCAAGGATGCCAATATTTATGGACAAGAAAGTGAAAGTGAAAGAAAGTGAAGTTGCTCAGTCGTGTCCCTCTCTTTTCGACCCCATGAACTGTAACCTACCAGGCTCCTCCTTCCATGGGATTTTCCAGGCAAGAATACTGGAGTGGGTTGCCATTTCCTTCAAATTTGGTAACAAAAAATATGTTTTCCTTGTGCTGTGTGTTTTGCTAGTGATATTTAGTACCAGTTAGATTTTCATTCGGAGAAGGCAATGGCACCCCACTCCAGTACTCTTGCCTGGAAAAGCCCATGGATGGAGGAGCCTGGTAGGCTGTAGTCCATGGGGTCGCTAAGAGTCGGACACAACTGAGCGACTTCACTTTCACTTTTCACTTTCACGCATTGGAAAAGGAAATGGCAACCCACTCCAGTGTTCTTGCCTGGAGAATCCCAGGGACGGGGGAGCCTGGCGGGCTGCCATCTGTGGGGTCGCACAGAGCCGGACACGACTGAAGCGACTTAGCAGCAGCAGCAGATTTTCATTTGTGCTTCCAACCCTCTATCAGAAATACTTCACAATAACAGCCCCCTATATCTGTATATGCATGTATATGTATATACACATTGTTGTTGTTGCTTAGTTGCTCAGTCATGTCCAGCTCTTTGCGACCCCATGGACTGCAGCTCACCAGGCTTCTCTGTCCATGGAATTTCCCAGGCAAGAATACTGGAGTGGGTTGCTATTTCCTTCTCCAGGGGATCGTCCTGACCCAGGGATCAAACTAGCATCTCCTGCATTGCAAGCAGACTCTTTACCACTGAGCCACCAGGGAAGCCCCATATATATGTAAATATGTGAGTGTATATATATATATACAGACACACACACTTTGACTATTTAGGGATGATTTGCATCTAGACAATGAAACAGTGTTTAAAGTTCCCAAATGTAATTTTTTGGACTCCTGTAGCAGAGTTCTCATCCATTCCTGGTATTCTACAAGCCCTGCTGTGCCCAGTTGCAGTGTTTACATTGCCCTCGGTATACACAGAAATTATCAGACAGACAGACGAATAGACGCTCCCTGGGAGTAGTCGGTTGGATTCCAGTACTTCTTCAAAGCCACTTCCATCTGCTGAGACATTTTCCCCTGCTTTCCCACTGGAGATGTGACCACAAGCTCCTCTATCCCTCCCCTTCCTGTGTGGCCCCTTCTCATCCTACCCTCACTCACACAAGCTTTTCAGTTCTGCAGCCATATATAGGGCTAGCCCTTCTTCCTAGTCATTACAGTGTCCTCCTATTTCCCACCAGTTCTTATCCTAGGACCCTGAATATTTGTGGTGTGGGTACAGCCTGGAAAATCAGGAATATTTTATCCAGGGATGTGTGTGTAGAGGGAGTGTGGAAGAGAGAAAGGGGTGTGATCAGTGGGGGCACAGTGCTGACCCAGGGAGCAGCAACAGATGTGGTGACGTGGGGTGTTTTGTTCTCTATCCCGCTGCTCCCTCCAGTAACGTGTGGGACAAATGTCTCTTTTGGACCATGATGAGGTAGCACGGATAGGTCTGTAGCATCATTGCTTTTGGACTCTCAGCTGGTTTTATTTCCTATTGAACCTTTAATGGAAACGCATACACAGCAAGTCAAGGCCTGTCCCTTTCCTCTTTTTTCTTTTTTTCTTTCTTTTTTTTTTTTTATTTCTTCCAGGAGTGCTGATGATAAGGAAAGCGATGTCTAAATCTTCTTAATGGTGTTTATGCAAGCAGTTTTGCTTAGCTGTGGACTGCACTGCCCCCTCCCCAGCCCCCTCCCCTCCCATCACCCTGCTAATATTTGCTGCTTCATTCCTTTCCCTGTTGGCTATTACTATGGACTACAGCAAATCTAAAACTAAATAATCCCCTTAGTGTCAAGTTTTCGGGGCTGAGCAAATAAATCTAACGAAATGCATTATCTAGGCGGAGGAGGCTGTTGTAAGGGGGAAAAGATGAAAGCTATTTTATTTTAAGGCAGAGAATAAACTGTCAATCGTTTGGGGCTCAATTGTAATTTTAAGTATTGTTATTTTATATTCCTTAACTATTGTACATGCCCTTTTTTGATTGTAATTAAAAATGCTGCAAAGGTTCTAAAGGCCAGAATTAAAGGGAGGAAGAGGGCATGAGGAACTGGTGAGTGAGTTTATGCAAATTCTTTGCAGTACAGAGAGTTTCAATATTCTGATGAGGCCAGGGGTGCAGGAAAGAAACAATATCTTCTTCTTTCCTCCTCTTCTGTACCCTCTCCCATCTCTGACGGGGATGGAGCAAGATCATAGATACTGGCACAACAGAGAAATGGGAGGTTTTATTTACGTAGGAAAAGAAATCCCAGTCTCTACATTGTCTGCAGGTGAAGCAGCTTTTCATGCAGAAAGAAAAGAGGCATTTCATCCCCTGCCTACCCATGTCCTGCCAGCTTCAGGGTCTAGCAAGGCTATGAGTGAGGCTCTGGCTAAGTTGGCCTTCTCTACCAGGTCGCTCCTGGCTCTTTCTCCTATTGACTTTTACTAGCTTGGCTTTGAAAAAAAATATATCTCCAGAGAGGCCTAGTTCACTGAACTCTAGAACCAAAGTTGTACCCTAGATGGGTGGAAATAATCACTTAATGTCCTCTATTTATTTGTTCATGTATTCATCCATTTATTTATTTATTCATTCTTCCAAAAATCGACAGAGTATTAACCTCTTTTCAGGCATTATTCTGGGCACAGGGATTATATAGCAATGAATAAAACAAAATTCATGTCCTCATGGAGAGGGGAGACAGATAGTGAACAAGAACAAATAGATAAATATAGAGATTGTCAGGACTTCCCAGGTGGCACAGTGGTAAGGAATTTGCCTGCCAATGCAGAAGACATTGGGTTCT